>NW_010407603.1:91678-96970 GCF_000710305.1 Buceros rhinoceros silvestris | reverse complement strand
AAGAGTGCTACCATAGTCCAGCCTAAAACATAACTTCCAAGGGGTATCTCCAAAACAAGAGGGGTGAGAGTGACCTACTGCTCATCCCCACCATCCAGATGATGACCACTGTTCACAGGCAGGGTGCTAACCCTGCCTGCTGCAGGCTGGTGAAGCCCACAGGTCAGATTGCAGGAGGACTGCCTGGATCCCGCCACAGCAGAGGGTCAGGACACACATCCTTCAGTACTATGGTTCAAGGATTTGCAGGAAAATCAATCAGTGGGAAGGTGGTGCAACTGCAAACAAGGAACCTTCTCAGATCTACTGGCAAAGATTTTCGCTCCATTTCTTTGGACTGGTGGATACACCTTACGCAAGGCAAGAGCATTACACTACCAAGCACATGACATCATAAATTCTTTGAACTTTACATATCAATTGCCCTATCATTCAGCCAGAAGTGTCCACTTTTTGTTTCTCTGGGTTTTAAAGAGCTGGCAGGTTAGCTATAAATACAGCACTAATTGCATGTTTAAACAACTGGCTAATAGCTTTCCTCTTGGGGATCTAATGTACATACTGAATACATTGCAAAATCTTTCCGGCTCTTTTGCTGCGACTACTACATCATGCAGGCCATCAAATTAATCCTCTTTTTATATCATCCAAAGTCAAGCTAATCCCAAAATAAACTTTCCGAACTTCTAGGCTCCAGAAGTGTCTTTTTGCTGATTGCCACGTGAGAACTCGCCAAACTGCCTCTCCATCCTATCACCTACTGCTGCAAAAAGGCACAAATTAAAGTGAGAAGATGATGTCTCTGTGGAGGTAAGGTGCTAAAATCAATGTGGTTTGGTTGCTATTAGGAGCAGTGGTTATCTGAACAACCATCCTCTAGATTTTTTGCAGGGAAAACATCTGTATTTTACAACAGATGCAGATCTGTTCCAGGAAGATCCAGTTTCCAGTGAAGGAGATAAACAATCTTACTCCAAACTGAACAGCTGTAAGACAATCTAAGAAGCCTCTGAATCTCTCTTGCACATTACTCATACAAAACTGACAGCTATTTTTTGAAATCTATGCAGCTGGTTGGTGCTGCAGATCCAGGTCATTAGTTCCAGTGGCTACCTAGCAATGGATAATTCTCTAACACACAAAGAAGAGCATCCAAGGATAAAACAAAATGTCTGAATTACTTTTCCTTCTCAGGGAAACCTTCAAACCAGGTTTCAAAGGTGTCAAAGAAAGGAGGTTTTAGCTAGTCAGGGTTTAGAGATCTACCTGAAGAAAGGGAGATCTCTCTTGTACTGCTCTCAAGCAGATATTTAACAGAGGTAGGAAGAATCCTCTAGGGAACTGCCCAAAGTTGAGGATGGAGGGAGTCCCATGTCCCACCTTTCATACTGCTACTCCTAAGTGTTTGCCAGCACCAGAGCTGAGGACAGTGGTGGGAGTGCTGGAGGTCAGGAAGGGGACACTCCCCAGCCCTCAGGGAATGATACCTAGAAGTTTCTTGCTGTCCAGTTTCTGTCTGTTCAGAGGGTTTGTGCCGTACAGCAGCGTATGGGCTTCTGAGTGAACCGTCTGCAGCTCTTCTAGAGTTGCTTTTCTTCCACGAATGCACTGAAAGAGGAAAGAAAACGATTGATGAAATCACTCATTAACTGCTTAACTCTCATTAAAGAACTTTTCTTTTTCCTTAGCAAATCATAAAGATGGTGAGCAAGAAACTAAAATGGGTTCTTGGGTGGAAAAATTCATTGTAAGACAGGTATTGGTTTAGTATCTTATTCAAAACAGTAGCTTGACATACAAAGTCATGTTTAGGTTTACTCATGTTTGCTTTCAAAATACTTACCTCAGAGCATTTGCTGAACTACACAGGTGTTGCTTGACTACCGAATATTCAAGATTTCAGTTATAAGCCCTTAGAATATGAGTCTCTGGATAAAATGTGTCCCTCCAAACCACCCTTCAACATCCCCAACACAATTATTAAGCTAACCTAAAAATTTCTCTGCTTTCCAAACCAAACTTTAGAGCAATTAAAGGGTCAGTTACAAACTTCCCACTCTAAAACTCATCTGGAAATCCCACAAGATTCAATCTTGC
Organism: Buceros rhinoceros silvestris; assembly: GCF_000710305.1. Classification (NCBI taxonomy): domain Eukaryota; kingdom Metazoa; phylum Chordata; class Aves; order Bucerotiformes; family Bucerotidae; genus Buceros; species Buceros rhinoceros. Next base: position 94,873 of record NW_010407603.1, on the reverse strand, counting down.
AAATTGTTTTCTTATACAACGATGCACGTTGAGCTGGAAGTACTGTACCAAATAAGCTCATCTCTGAGATCCCGAAGGGCAGAGGCACACTCAAGTCAAACCCCTGGCTCCTCTAAAGCTCACGACAAAGCTTTTACTGATGTCAGCAGGACCCAACTTCAATTCACATTTCACAAACTAGGGAACTTTTCCCTTTTTTTTTTTTTGCCATAGGTGTCCAGCATACCTTTGGGGCTTATCTTTTGTTGCCACCAGCCATTTTCATGAAAAACATGTTTGTAAGGACAAAGTGCTACTTGGAGATGCTGAATCTTGGGCAGATGAGGACCATGCTGTGGCCTCTTGCAGAGGGGGGCACGCTCCCCAGCAGGCAGATGGTGCCAGAGGATATCAAATATCTATCTGATATCTACTGATATCTACCTATTCAGGTTGGTATCAGATATCAGCCCACTCCCAGCAGCAGAAAAAACACTTCAACTTTTTAAATGGGAGCTTGCAACTGCCTCAGAAATGTTGGCAGGGGAAATATGCAGCGAGTTGAGAGAGTGCTGAGGTTGGGGGTAAGTTGAGAGGTGGCCATGAGACAGGGGAAGTAGTTATTGAGAAATGAAGGTTAGTTTGCTTCGGAAATGTGTATACAACTCCCCCCCCCCAAAAAATATGGCTTAGAATTACTTTAATTTTTTTTTATATGACTTAGAATTACATCACAATTTTTTTTATCGTGATTTGGACTAAAACACTTTAAAAGTTATTCACTTTGGAGGGTTGTTTCCTACAGAAGCAAAGACAGGATTATTACATTAGTAATACTAAAATATAGTGAACAGCCAAATGTTGGAAGCCTCTGAAAAGCTCTTGCAGAGGTCCCAGGGTCACCCAACATGTGAGCCTTTGCAACAAGCATCCTACTGCAAGACCACGCAGGTTTCACAGACCTTTGCCCTGGCTTCGGTGAAGCCAGTTGCTTTTTTAAGACCTCCATGTTCCTGCAGGAGCAGAGTTTCTAATGAGAACACCACCATCACCAAAAATATCTTAAAGGAAAAAAAGGGGGGAAAAAAGAAATCACACTCCTAAAAAGAACAGGCTTTCAAATGGAAACTTGTTCTGAAGAGAAGGTCAGACTGTGTCTATCGCTCCTGAGAGCTGCTGTTGCTCAGAAAGCGCCACCATATGCCACTGGTTTTGCAGGTGAGTCCTAGAGACAAGGTGCTTCAAAGGCACCGGCACTTCCAGCTGAGCAGTGCCTGCTTTCACACTGCACTGCCATCTCGGGCTGCGCATCCCAGGCTGCCGCGTGCTGGGGCTACGGGGGCTCCAGGACCTCCGCCTCTGAAGCACAATCTGGAGAACAAACTCGAGAGGTTTTTTTTTTGGTCTCAAACCTTCAGCATAAGCCTCCATCACGTGTTGCAAAGCACACCGGAAATAATTTTGTAAAACCATTGGGAGGCATAAGGCAGCAGAAATCAAAGCACAGTGGGAGCGCTCGTGCACTCTGCCTCTCCCAGTTTTGGCAATTCTGCTCTCCGGTTCCTCTTTCATTTTCTCTGTGCTCTGCTCCACCACCTAGGTTTCCTGAAGGTTAATGATGAGGTAAGAATACAGCATCCCATTAAAGAGGCAATAATCACAGAAATGCTAGACCCAGAAGGGATGGAAATATCTGGCAAATCCCCATTGAACTTGTATCCTGTTTTCCTTTTTTGTTTGAGCTAAGTCTGCCTCCGTCCCCCCCTTACAGACTTTTACAGCTTCACTCCAACCCACATGCCAACTCTTTTCCTTTGAACAAGACGTACTGACCCATTTTCAGCTGCTACATTTAGGGGATGGACAGAAATAGCATTTTGTATTTCTTGGCGTTATGTGAAGACATCAGGAGAACGGCAGCCTGTCACAGTAACACACCAGCTCCTCTGCAGATGCGAACAGCTTCAGCTCCCCGCCATGGGGAAGGGCTGCTCCTGTTTCAGGCAGGTAGCCCTGCCAAGACGTTCAAACTCCATGCTCTTTAGGAGAGTATCAACGTCATCCTCCCATCCATGTGACACCCGTAACCGAACACAAACTACGAGTGGATGGAGAATGTCCTTCTGCGCTGCAAGTAAAACACATTCAAGGAAAAAGCCACTATTTACTGAAACAAACAGACATCACAGCAAGCAGTGCCTGGTTAGAAAGGATTATGCTGAAGAGGCTTTTGCACTTTTCTGATCTCTCAGCTCACACACCACGAGCTTTGTCCTTGGCTCTAACACAAAGACACCAAGAAAATTCATTCAATCCTCCCAAAACAAAGTTGGAGAAATAAACATTCCTCACTCCTGTTTCCAGACCCACTTGCATCTCAGTCTACAGGTCAGTCTGCCATCCGTGCTCCTAATTTGAGCAGTTCATCACCTTCTAAGTGCTCTTAAGTCCCCAAACTCTTATGTTTGAGGTTTTGCACTGCCTATTGAGGTTGCTCACTTCAAATTACCCCACCTCTTGTGTAACCTCCTTCATGGTTGCTAAACCCCAGCTTTTCAGCTCAGGAGTTGGCTTCTTAACCCCAATGAACTAGCTGGTTCTTTACCTCATTTCCTTCATGCCTCTCTCTGTACAAAACCTGACCTTCACAATGCCACAGCACTTCTGTTCTCCTGCATGTCCTTCTGCACGCTTTGTCCATTTCCTTGGAACCACCTTTTCCTTTGCATTTTGAAATAAAACAAACCAACCAACCAATACCCCACTGGCCTCTCAGTTTGCATTTTATCCACCCTTTCACCCCGATGTTTCAAAAGGTCAGGGTATCAACCTGTGAGCCAGACCTTGTACCAACCGTCCCCCCCAAAGAGCCACAAAAAGCCATTAAAATAGCTGTAAAGCTTCTCTCCAGAGACCACTTTTCCAGGCACCACTGCCACCACCTCCCACATGTCCTCAGTGCTCTGCGACGGGAAACCTTTGGCATGGAGTCGTTCTCAGGAGGCTTCACCACCCAGAGCCCTCTTGTGCTTCCACTGGACACCTGCCTGATGCTGCGCAAGCCTCTGTGGCTCTGCTCTGGGTCTGGTTTTTCATGTCAGTCCTCTGCAGCTTGCTAACAGTCCTCAAACTTTAAACAACACAGGCCTGCTGCCAAGATGTACTCAGAGAGGCATCCTGCTTGAGGAACTCATTCTTCCCCATCCTGGTTCAGCA
>NW_010407603.1:82351-91592 GCF_000710305.1 Buceros rhinoceros silvestris | reverse complement strand
TCAGCAGCTCAGGGATTTGATTACCTCTGAAACACACAGCAAAGCCTATCGATTTCCTTGCACTCCTGATGAAGGCTGGGAGGATTACTCTATACCATGATTGCGGGTTTTCATCTGGGGGGCCAAGGCTTTTATTGAGATTGCCCCAATTAGTATAATTGTTGCTTTTAAATTCGAAACGTACACCAGAGTAATTGCTGTGTTTTATAAAGCTAACTTAATTAAACAAGCAATACCCTAAACCCCAGCTGTCATTACATTTGGACAACTGCTTTCACTCCAAGGGTCATCTTTAACCCTGTGCCAGACTCTTACCTATCACATCACAGATCTGGCTGGCACACGTTTTCCCCTCAGCTGGACCTAAAATGGTTTTGGGTCAACTTTAGCATATATGTATCTGTTTCACTGCTGAAAAATGACAGGCAGAGGGGAAGTGACATGTTTTCTTTTCTGTTCTAAAAATATTTGTACTCCTTCTGGATCACTTCTATTGCCTCCGAGAGAAATGGTAGGAGCTCAGCACTTGGCAGGCTGTCCAGGAGCATCTCAGCTGCCTGATGAAAACAGGTTTTCACTTAGTTAATTTCTGAAACTTCAAAGCAAGTATTTGTTTGCATGCATGATAAAAAATATTTATCTGCGAGCCCTTTTCTGGCTTGGGGCATGTGTGGAACAGAACACCAAAAGAACAGTTCCAGGAGACAGACACTGATAATTGTTTGAGTTTGCACGAGAAAGCAGAGCTAGGATTTATTTTCAGCATGCAGTCGTGGTGGGAATGAGAGCCGTTAAACTCCTTCTGAAAGAGGACAGGGATCCAGCGGAGTCTTGTCTGATCCCACACAGCGTGTATGGGATTATTGACTATGCAGGGCGCTATGCCTTTAATCCGTGTCGAGCAACTACTTGCAACCAATGGGATCAAACTATACCCATAGCAAAGGGCTGTTAAGAAAGGAAGGGGAAATGTGAGGATAAAGAAATGTCAAAGTTCAAAATGTCCTTTTACAAATACATGTTGTAAGAAACTACTTGAACTAGCTAATCACAAACAATTTTCACATCAGGCCCTTGGGCTTACTGAACAGGCTCATAACATCTGAGGCAGAGCACAAGAGACCCACAACAGTGAAGATAAGTATGAGCATGTACAGATGTGTCCATCAGCAAGACCAGCTAGGAAAAAGAATAAGGAATAAAACAGGAGCTCAGCAAAATATTAAGTGTACAGCCTGACAACTTTCGGAGTGCTATAATCCAGGCGTTGCTGCTGACTCGCTGCAGACCTACTATTAATTCTGAAAATATTCACCTCTTTCTGAGTGCTGCTATGCAGATGAAGCAGATAGAATCCATTAAAAAAAATGGAAATACATAGCAGGCTGCGTCTGTAGTAGTACGAGTCACCATCCTCGCACAAACAGCTCCATTAAAGTTCACACATCACACGCACACCACTGTGGGTGAGGGCAAAGGGCACAGCTCATGCTGTCCTGCATGGAGCTTCGGCGTAGGCAACAGGGATTTGAAAAAGCGATATAATTATTAAAAGTAATCATAATTATTAGGCCAGACTTCAAACTTCCTTTTAAATTGATCAGTTAATGGACCACGTCCCACAGAATGAAGCTTTCTACATGGTAAGTCTACAGCATTCCTGTAGACCAGTCCATCACCCCAGGCAATGCCAACGCCTCACACCCATGCTCCAACCTAGCAGCAGAGGTCGCTTGTGTCTAAAAAGCTGTCCCCCTGCCATGCAAGTCACCTGATGAGAAGGTAATCTTCACTGAAGGAAACCCCTATATTGATTGCTCTCCAGCCTGCTCACTGATACACAGGTTCCAACAGAGGAGCTTCAGGAAGACTCTGAAGGACATGGAAGTCCCCAAATGGCTTTGCAACGCAGAAGAGAATGACATCGGTAAAGGACAGCGGAAAGTGAACAAGTCGCTCCAGAAAAACCCTATCAAGAACAGAAGAGTGAGGCATAGATGTATAAATGAGGTGGAGAAATGGGGAAAGGTTATGTCTATCAAACCCATAAGAAAAGTTAAGATAAAGAAGGAAATTTTAACATAGGTCTGGGCAGGAGTAGGAGATGGTGGGGATGAAGGAAGGCTAACCAGGGAGAGAAGCTAGTGCAATTAGAGCAGCTGCTTATCCTGAAATGCCAGGTCAGACCTTGAAGAAAGCCATCAGAGAAGAAACAGCAGAATTCAGGCAGAAAGCTAACATCGGGTATTTATCATTTTCTGAAAAAGGAATAGTGGGGATGAGGCTGATTGTCAGCAACAGTCAGAATGGAAACACAGGTAGAAAGCAGGTGAAGATCATGAACAACTCCAATTGTGAGAGCAACCGAAAATACCAAATTGAAGAGAATAACAGTTGCCTGTGATCACACAGTGAAGAACTTCCACATTAGAGAACACCTGTAACACTAATTTAGAAGACAAGGCAACTAGCACTGCACAGTTCAGTTCCTGCTTCTAAATAGAGGAGCAAGACAGCAGTGGGGTACTTGCTTTTTTTTTTTGTCTCAAATAATAATCCCTGAATTCAATTAAATGGGTCTCCATAGACAGCAACAGGTTTGAAGTTCTTTATTCTTTGCTCTCTTTAGGGATTAGTGATGGTACGACAGAGAACTTTAGCCAATGGCAATGCTGCCACCACGTGGATGTCTCTCCTGATTGCTCACAAAATATTTGTAGCCAACTGCTGATGTACTCTAATATACTATGTGATTCAGTCACCTCAGATGCTCAAAAACTTGATGAACACACACCACCATTAACTTATCATCACCGTGAGTAGTTATGAATGATAATAATCATTATTAATCACTATTATTAATCATTAGTCTTTGTATTTTAGTATCTAAGCTTTTCTCTTAGAATATTTATGTCCAATAAAGTTAACTTCAGCTCTAGTGATGGAATGGTGCTTAGCTACATCCTTCTACCCTCATTCTTTGTATTGTATCTTCACTATGAGTTGACCATGCTTTATCAGAGTATTAAAAAAGTTATTAAACCAGAAATAGAAACTTGTTGCTCCACAGTTTTTGCTCTTATGATTGGAGTGATAACAAATAACACAGTTACCTTCTGTTGTGCTTTCATGTTTGCTTTAAAATGCAATGCTCGGTAGGGAATTCCAGTATACAGGGAACAGGGTTAAAAATGGCAGGAACAGCTTCATTGCAACATCGGGCAAGAGCTTTCTCCAACGTTTAATGAAATTTCTAACAGTCATCACAACACGATGAAATCAGATCGCTAGAAAAGTACTCCCGACAAAGGCACGCTCACAAGAATAAGCAGCCATCTAGGAATGGATTAAATTTAGGTCCGATATGGTAAAACACCGCCAAAAGCTGGAGCTATAAAATTCTCCAGCCAGAACGCAGCATAAATTTTGCACATCCAGGCAGCAGACAACAGCCTGAGCTGCAGGTTCCATATGTGTGCTATCATCTGGACCAGAAATCAGCCCACCAAAATGCTTATAATCCAGCAGCTGAATCAGCCAGACAAATCCAAACGCTCCCTCGCTCCCACCACATCTCCCTCTTCGCTGGTATTTTATTACCTCGCACTTGCCACGGAGACCTGTCTCCTGGAGCCGGGACCAGATGCTCTGGATCCTCCCCGCGTGCTCTGGGTGGCTGTTCGTGTTTCCACAGGTACACTGGTGTTTCAGCATCAAGGTGTCATATACAAGGCCTGCAGCAGATGTTACAAAATTGCTCTCGGTTAAAAAAAACCCCTATATATATTGCTAGATATATGGGTAAACCCCCTTTTCTTTTTTTCCACTGTAGAACTTCATATTCAACTGAGTACTTTGAGACAAACACTGTGTTTTACCAGGAGCCACAGAGCTCTGTGAAATGAAAATTCAAGACGCTGCTTTGAGTCAGCACCAAACCTACAGAAATCCCTTCCTCTGGAAATCCTCAATGGCTATGGAACTGAAATTAGTTACCAACACCTCTGCAGCTGAAGTTGTGAGTGTGACAGGAGGTGCCAACTGAGCATCAGTATGAGAACAGAGGTGCTGGTGTAGGAATGTGATCTAGGAGTGGACAGACTTGCAGTTTTTCCACTGGGTACTTTTATAATTGCTGCTAAAATGACTCTAGGGCTTGGGATTAAAAACCAGAACGAGTAAGTTGTTAGCAGGCCCTACGTTTCATAAAACGGTTTATGCTGAAGTCTTTGCATCAACATTATTTGACAACATGCTAATTAAGGCTATTAGCACACACTTGGGCATAATTATTCAACACGATACGTAGGTATTTAGCAGTGCTGTTTCATTTGAACGTGGGAGTCAGGCAGCTAAATCCCCGTGCATTACCAAGTATTTATGGCATGACAACAGTGTAGGAGACTTTAATTCATGCTCCAGAGTTGCCTGGGTATGTTTTTGGAAGGGGAGTTATGATTTCATTGCCAATGTTCCACTTGAGGAAAACAGCAGGCCCTCCACAGCTATGCAATCCTGGGGACAAAAGACCTTTCCCCTCCCTGCCCCTTTCCAACAGAAGAGACATAGTTAATGTTCACATCTACCCTTCCTTTCAGCCAGAAGCTCCAGAAAAATGAACAAAAGAGGCTGGATTTTTTTTTTTTCCTCCCAAGGAGTATGGTTTCTTGCAAGAAGTATCTATCTGAAACTACAGCATAAAGTTGCAAATCAAAAGTCCTGACAGAATCCAAAGCCTGTGAAATAGCAGCAAAGGCAGGAGCTATTCCCAGATGCTGACATTAAAGGGTCTGCAGTCCATTATCGCTCCTCCAAAATCCCCGATGAACACAACTATGCTGCAGCGGGCAGCATGAACACAGCTCAAGGAGCTTTCACATAGCCAGTTTGAGTACTGATACACAGCATGTTTTGCAACTGCATGGAGTCTGAAAGGTGCTTGTAAGAAACCAGACTTCTGAGACGACCCATGGACAGGCAGCCTGGAGCTGAGCGCTGTGCTGCTCCATGTACCCAAGCCTGGCTTGAGCTGCAATCAGACCTTCTGACTGAGTGCAGGCATGTTCTGTCACTGAAAAATTTGGCTTTCCCCTCTGAGGCAAACCTTGGCACACACACTTGCAGGTACTCAGCCTCAGGGGAGCTATCTAGCAGTTTCTCGCAGTGCTGTAGAGATGAGTGAAAAGAACCCAACAAAACCCAAACCACATTCAGTTCTAGGAAAAGAGAAGAACAGAGCATCAGTTAATTGACTGCCTTTGGACTAGCCAAAATTCAGTTAAATAAGATCATGCTGCAAAGCTCTGTACAGGTCTCCCACATTTGATTCACAGCATCTGACTTCACTAGGAGCTGCTGGACAAAGTCAAGGACTGTAAATGCCACCTGAGAAGACACTGCAGCCCCACGGTAAGGTTGGCTGTCCGTGAGAACTCCCCAGACTGAGTTCGTTCAAATTAGCACAAGGTCTGCTGTAACCTTCACCTCTGGTTTATTTATTTTGGAAGGAAACTGATCTTCAGGGCACATCATGCATTTGAAGACAGACTTAGAGAGTTGAGGTTGTTCAACCTGGAGAAGAGAAGGCTCAGGGAAACCTTATTGTGGCTTTTCAGTACTTAAAGGGGGCCTACAGGAAATCTGGGGAGGGACTCTTCATCAGGGAGTGTAGAGATAGGACAAAGGGAAATGGTTTCAATCTGCACAATAGAAGATTTAGATTAGATGTGAGGAAGAAGTTCTTCATTGTGAGGGTGGTGAGGCACTGGAACAGGTTGCTCAGAGAGGTTGCGGATGCCCCATCCCTGGAAGCATTCAAGGCCAGGATGGATAGAGATTTGAGCAACCAAGTCTAGTGGAGGATGTCCCTACTCATGGCAGGGGTTTGGAACTAGATCATCTTTAAGGTCCCTTCCAACCCAAACCATCCTACGATTCTATGATTTGGTACCCAAAAGAAACCCATGCAGATGTCCTCCTGAACCATATGGGACTGCACTAGATTTGGCTATATAATTCATATTGAAGAAAGAGAAGTGGTTCCGCCTTCTCTAATTTCCAGACATATCTACAGGGACTACACATAGGGTTTATAGATTTAAAGGCAAAAGCTACACTCATATCTATTCAACATACATATTCACAGTCAACAACCAGCCTTGAATTTAAACAAAAAGAAGGACAAGAAGCAAGTCTCTCATCAGATAGTTGCTGGCCTGTCTGGGTACAACCACGGCTCCCTTCAGCCCATGGACACTCCACTGGTGGCATCAGCAGGGCCAGGACTGCATCCTCTGAAGATACTGACCTTAGAGATCAATGACTAAAAGATGGTGCAACTGAGGCATCCAGGTGACAGCCAAAGAGAAGGGCATTGGGTAACCACACTGCATGGAGTACAGGCATAACAGTGCATCAGAGAACTCACTAATGGAAATGGAAAAAATAAAATGTAATATACGAAAGCTATGAACAAGAACCTGCACCTCATTTGCAAAGGACATTCCAACCTGGAGATAAATCTGAGGCTAGTTCATGCCACAGCTTCATAAGTTTGAGTAAAAAAAAAATGAAGCATTTTCAAGCAGTGTTTTTTAAGCAGCTGTTTCTTGCTTGCTTCCTGTATTCCCAGCTTAATCTGCTGCTGCTCTAACAAATCTTTTCACTACTTGGGAGCTGGGCACAACCTGACAGTGAATTACTCTGCACTGAAAAGCTGGAAGGAGTCTAAGACCATTTAAACAGCCGATATGGGAATCTGTATTGCAAGTTTCTTTTTAAAGGGTGTTTTCCTCAAATCTTTAAATAGCAATTCCTGAAAAACTACCATGATGCAACTCTCATGGCTCGGTTTCGCGAACGAAGATCTGGGAAGGGCTTTTCCCACGCTCACTGCAAGCGATGAGTGCACCCTTCGGGCCAGCACGGTGGATTTTTTAGGTGAGGTGCAGCGTGCGCGACACTGGCTCCACCCTTTACACCTGAGGTTCATCTGCCAGGGCCTGGCGAGCTTGGACAGTGACAGCGAAGTCCTCGGGTCGTAGGTTTGTTTAGAGTATCCTTCTCTTAGATGGATGAGCCTTACAAGGCCAAACGAGCTCCATCTGCCCGGGTTTGGAGTCAGAGTTGTCCTTCTCCTAGGATGGTTGTCTGAAGGCTAGTGAGCCCATCCTGCCCCTGGACACACTTTGTCTGATCCTTCAGTTGAGACCTGTCTGGCTTGGGAGACCCCACCGGAGGCACATGCCACCACCAGCACAGCTCTCAACCTCACAAGGGCACGCAAGCTCCTTCCCCACAGCAAAGGGGTGCCTGTGAAAGAGTCGCTGCTCTACCTCCGGACATCACAGACCTGGGCACGGGGCGGCCGGGGCCTGCCAAGAACGGGAGTCCTGGAGGGACGATGCAACTCTAGGTACATAGGAAAAGCAATGCCCAGCCAGGTGAAGTCTCTGTCAGGTTCTCTATTTTGTACCTGGTAACCCTAGAGCCTGGTAGGGCAGATGAAACCAAAGACAAATGCAAATGAAAAATCAGCTTTTTACACAGAACTTATATTCTTCTGTTCTTCACTTTCTACAGTGCAGCAGATCTCCCAGGTATCTCCCAGGTTCTTTGGAGGAAGTTTTGTGTCAGCTCAGAAGTGGGCAGTGGTATTTAACAGCTTTGGTGAGAGCAAACACAGGGAGCTATGGGCGAGATCCCCAGCCACACAAACCAGCAGCAACTCATCTACATCCGCAGCTGAAAAGCTACACGCATTTAAAATACACACGTACATCTAAAATGGGTTTTGGTAACTGAGCCTATTCAATGTAGGTAGATGAAAGGGTTAAAAAAAGGTTTTCAGAAAAGGGGTGGTAGAAGATGACAGTGGGATTTATAGAATTTGCTTGACCTATAAAGTTTCTCCTCTCCCAATGGCTCAACGTTAACAGCAGTGTCTCAGTGAAGTTCTCCAATACTGCAATCACACGTCACTCAACATTTCTCTTTTTTGAAAACCAAACCACTGGAAAGAAGGGATCTGTTCAAGTTCCTTCCTGTGGCTGGGGACACTCAGATGATGACACACACACACACAAAGGAAAGCTTGGCAATTTAAGCTTAAAACACAAAACTATATTGGCCATTACAAGTTAAATTAAGTGGTGCTGGAAGCAATATTCTTTCAGACGTGAGAACAATCATTTTTAAAGGTCAGCACTAAAGCATAACCAACTCGCTTTTCTTGGCAGAACAAACATATGATTTGAGGTTCAGATAATTATATTGTTCTGCACAGGAGAGAATAAATGCCTTCATCAGAAATGAAAAATACTTTAATGCAGAACATCAGAATAATTTGTGGAACCATTTCTACATGAGATCAGAGACTGGATAATTGGAGCTATGCAAATTAATGGCCTAACCTGAGAATTCTTACTCAAGTGCATAGAACAGTGCATGCAGAAGTAGTCATTAAAGTCAAGGGGGCCACTTGTGCCGGCGAGGGTAAGTTCAAGGACTAGCTTGCTTTTATACGCCTGTGGCAGGAAAATTAAATGTCATGCTTCGGGACATAAAACTGATTGCTTGAAGAAGTCAGGAAGGGCACTGTTTCACTTTGATGTGGAGTAATGCACATCAAGTTAGAGCGGTGTGTTATGTTGTTCTTTCCCTCTCCCTTTGAAGTCTCAGGTACTGGTCACTGAGAGAGACAGGAAAATAAATTACACATAAACCCCAGAATTCCCAGCTGCCCAGTCCTAACTCTGTGCAGAAAACACTAATGCTTTCTGTGGACAATGTCCCAAATAGGAAAGTGATGAACAGTTCTTTGTCTGTTGGATAATAATTGATCTCTTAAGAGCCACATTTGTGCCTAGAGTGATCACAGTTGGCTTCGTTAGGGCCACTGACTGAGGTTTGTTTTTTCCAGCCATCTCACAAAAGAATCACAACAATTCAAATCTTAATTCCTCTGAAATCCAAAGCACATAATTGTGTTAGGATCAGTCTCCAAAGCAGCCGCTTATCAAACAGATGGATTTTCCCAGCAAAAAAGAAGCCTGATGCACTTTGGCACTGCTTGCTTTGAAAAATACCCAAAACTTTAATTTCCTGCCTTTCAAAGAATAGTTCAATCCCAGTGATTAAGCTTTACTATCCGCCTCCAAAAACACAATTACTGACACACCGCAGACAACCTCAAGAAAACATTAGCAGTCTACCTCACGCACACGTGCTCAGTAGCTGAACC
>NW_010407603.1:79648-82227 GCF_000710305.1 Buceros rhinoceros silvestris | reverse complement strand
TCTGCCTGCAGGCCAGCAGCTGCAGGCGCTTTTTTCCTGCCACTCCTAAGCAGATAGAGGCGGTGAATTAAACCAGTCCTTCACCTTTTAGGTGAGGTGAAGGACTAGTTACAGGACTAGTACAAAGGTCTCACCTTTTATGCTTTGCATCTTTACTTGTGCCAGTGAATGCCCAACACTTCCTACGTTGACAGCGTGTTACTGTGTTTTTCCTCCTCCACTCAGCTAGCTTAAATCATAGAATCACAGAATCATTCAGGTTGGAAAAGACCTTGAGGATCACCGAGTCCATGGAGAAGTGCATGAGATAGAAGGCGAGGGAAAAATCAAGCCCTTGGAGTCTTAACATGGATAAATGCTGTGAAAGGGATACTTTACAGGTGAACTACACTAAACAGTCTTCATGCCATTGCACCGGATCATGCAGGGCTATATAAAAGCAATGGGATATTCTACCTCTTATTTTAAGCCACGTTTTTGATTTTTAAACCCTACCTCGAAGGAAAATAAATCATGACACCATAACAGTGTCTTTTCAAGGCAGCCCAGCTCTTAAAATCTGCATTCTTGCCACTATCTGTAATTTTAAATGAAATGTAGAGGCACATATTTGAGTCAAACTTATACCTTCTGCTAGGAAATATTACTGTATGTTCAAAGTTTTGCATATGATTGACAAGGCAACTTAAATACTGGAGGAGGAGAAGGGAAGAAAGAGAAGGAATGAATAATCTCTTAAAAGCAAGGAAGCCTGGCCCTACTTTAAAGCACCGAGGTTTGGGTCTAAGTGTATGAGATGCTCAAGTTTCATCTGGTTTGACCATGGGCCAGGGGACTACCCTTCTTTGCATCTGTGGCAAAGGCCAAAATCTAGAATAATCTTGCTGTAAGTGGTCGCATTAGAAATGCAGTTCTGCTGAAATTCCAGCTTTCAATATTAACAACAAATAGAGAACTTCAAGGGCTGATTTCCCAAACCGAGATACTGCTTGGGCTTTTACAGAGCTCAGCGCACACATGCTCCCCACCCTGCAGCTTGCAGCTGAAGAACAGAGTCATATTTAACATACCACTACTGCTATACCATCAGTGTCTGAAAATAAACTTGATTCACGGTAGCTGTTTTTAATGATGCAAAAAGTGTGGGTTAAATAAGAATAAATGGATAAGTGAAAGGGAAACAAAATCACGAGTTGATCTTATTTGGGCATTCTGGATTTTTTTTTCTCCCTTCCTTTTCCCAGGGCACACAACACTTGGCAAAATGTTCATTCACAAAATAGAGCTTGACATTTGGGGAAGAAGGCGGACTTATTTTAAAGTCCGCCTAATCACCCAACATAGGACTTGAGAAGTTGCACATAAATTAACTATCATCTGTTACTAAGGCTCTTGAACAGACAGGATTTTGGTGGAAAAAAGCTGGTTGTCAGGATTCAGGAATCATATTCTGCCTTTAATCTTTGCGGGGAGATTAACACCTTTCTTGCACTTCTGGTTTTCACTAGACAAATGCAGAATTGCACTCCCAATTTTCCTTCACGATGATGACTGAACAGGTAGGAAAACACTCTTCAGTCTGTTTGTCCGTTCAAGACAACTCGAAATAATCAGCTCACCTCATTTTCCCTAACCAACGGGCACAGACTCCTGGGCAGAGATTGTGTTTCAGAAGGTGGGGTAGGCTGGCGCATAGCCCAGAGTGGGTAACTTATGGCATGGGATTGTGCAGGGACTGGAGAAGATGCAGAAAATAGAGCCAACAGCATTTGGCAAGCTGTCCTTTTTCAATAACATTGCCTCCCGCCACCCTGCATCTAAATCAGCTTTGTCACAGCACATGACTCATCCTTTTTTCTGGAGATATGTAATTAAAGTACTGTACTATGCTTCTATTGATTTCTGCAGGTTATTTTCTGTCTGGACTGTAGGGTGTCTGTCCCTCTGGGGAAGAGACAAGCAGGACGACAGGGTGTAAGATGACTGAATCTTATCCTTGATGAAGACAGGATGTTATGGAGTCCCCAAACGCAGCTGAGACACAGCCCCCAAACAGATGGCTTTGCAGGGGCAGAGCACAACAAAAGGCAAAACATTAACGACAGCCCCACTGCTACAGCCTCTAGTACTCCAAAATGTTACCTGTTGTGAACCTTGGCTTAGCGGGTGGCTCCTGCACGGACATCGGGAAGGTGGCTGAGGCGGGCGAGGACTGTGCGCGGGACAGAGGCCGATGCCCTCCGAAAGAGACAGGCATACCAGCTGCCTCCAGCGACGCCTGGTAGTTCCTCAGCTGGTGAATGCGTTGCTGCTCCAACAGAAGAGCTTGCTGTGGGGAAGAGAAACAAGCAGTGGCTGAAAGTCTGTGTGGTGCCTTCATAGACGGGTTGTTAGTTTTTAGAGTTCATAGGCTTGGACTCCTTTCCCTGATAAATGAGCAGCAAATAAAGAAGTGCTCATTCTGGGAGCAAAGTCAGGCAAGTGCAGCATGTTCAAACCACAGCCCCACAGCTGATGCATGTTGGCGAGATCATTAGCAGAAGCAGCTACTCATCTTTCCCTTGGGTATGGACAAGTTT
>NW_010407603.1:71421-79437 GCF_000710305.1 Buceros rhinoceros silvestris | reverse complement strand
CTTTCCCTTGGGTCTGGCCATGTCTTCCTCCCCCTGTGCCTCTCCACCGCTGCACCGGAGCATTTAACAGGGCAATGCACCAGGCGTGTGAATGAGTCTAGACCCCAGGCAGGAGAGGGAGGTTTCAATCGAGCTGATTCTCTGCACTATCAGGAGGACAGGCTTTTAGCCAGAACAGACGGCTGTTCCAGCTTGCCACACACCAACCACAGCCTAACAACCTTCCCATTTCCTCTATTTATTCCCTTTCCTCTTGGAGACAGAATAATTGTAGAGGACAAAATATTTTTAAGACTCCTCAGGTGTGGCCATGCATCCAGGACTAGGGTGAGGGAGCTGCACTTTCAGAGAAACAGTATCACTGTGGTCCATCATGAGCAGTGTGTTACATATAATTAATTTATTAAGGCAATGAAGCTCAGACGTGACTGTATAAATCCAGTAACGGATTGTACAAGCGTGGTTGGTGATGGCATTGCTCTTTCAAGGCAGTGCTGTTATGAAGATAATGCTGCTCAATAAGGACCAAAAATGAAGTCTCTGAGTAACAACAGCCAGCAACATTCACGGGGGACGGCGAATTGGCTCTGCAGCAATAGGAAATGGCAGCGAGATGCAAATGACTATAGAGAGCAACCAGTTTGCACCTGATTCACAGACACTGCAACTGCACACCCGGCACAAGTCCACTTTCCCTAGCCAAGGGCTGTGGATTTACTCAGAGTGCTACACCACGGCTACAGCAATCTGCTCCTGGCTGTGGATGCCAAACGGGTGTTGTGCACGGCTGTAGTTACAGTCAGACGCTGAGTGCTAAAGGGCTGTAAAGATGAGCAAGAGCACTGATGCCTTAAGAGAATTGTAACTGTCTCACCTTCATTACTGCTACCACAACAGGCAGCTTTTGGAAGAGCGCCATGTAACTGGGAGGATTACGCTATGCTATGTTGTTATTGGATTTATTACTTGCAATCCATAAGCTGCTGGTGTTTACCCTCAAAAGTGAGCATAGCTGCAGCCTCTGGGAGCTCCAGTTCTGAAAAATGAACCTCATCCTTCGTCTCTTTATCTAGCCCTTCTCTACAGCAGTCAATTTGTTTTAAAACATAAAATCCACTGCTAGTATTTAGGGCTCAAAAATGTTAAGACACACTGTGACTTCCCAAAGAAACAAACGGGAAGTGGTTCAGTGGCAAACACACTGACTGGGTTTTGTGCAGGTGATCCAAATTCTCCTCCCTGGGACTTCTGAGTTGACACAGAGACTCCAGGGAATCATGTAATCACAGAACAGTGGGGGTTCTGGGACCTCTGGGGACCATGTAGTCCAACCCCTCTGCTGGAGCAGGGTCATCCAGAGCAGGGTGCCCAGGATGGCGTCGAGGGGTGTTTGGAACCTCTCCAGAGAAGGAGACTCCACAACATCTCCGGGCAGCCTGTGCCATGGCTCTGTCACCCTCACAGGAAGGAAGTTTTTCCTCATGTTCAGTGGAACTTCCCGTGTTCCAGTTTGCGCCCATTGCCCCTTGTCCGGCCCACTGAGAAGAGTCTGGGCCCACCTTCTTGACATCCACCCTTTAGTATTGACCAGTTCCCCTCTCAGCCCTCTCTTCTCCAGGCTAAACAGACCCAGGTCTCTCAGTCCTTCCTCGGCACAGAGATGCTTCAGTCTCCTCAGCATCTTCGTAGCCTCCAGTGGACTCTTTCCAGTCCAGAGACACTGGACTCTCTCCTTGTCTCTCTTGAACTGGGGAGCCCAGCACTGGACACAGCTCTGCAGATGTGGCCTCACTAGGGCAGCGCAGAGGGGGAATAGAATCTCCCTCTACCTGCTGACCACACTCTTCTTAAGGCACCGTGGGAGACCATTTGCTTTCTTGGCCCCAAGGGCCTATTGCTGGCTCATGGTGAACTTGTTGCACGCCAGCACTCCCAGGTCGTTCTCCGCAGAGCTTCTTTCTAGTGGGTCAACCCCTGACCTGTACTAGTGCAGGGGGTTATTCCTCCCTGGGGGCAGGACCCTGCACTTGTTGAACTTCACTCAGTTCCTCTCTGTCCAGCTCTTCAGCCTGTCCAGGTCTCACTGAATGGCAGCACAGCCTGATGGTGTGTCAGCCACTCCTCCCAGTTTGGTATCATCAGCAAACTGGCTGAGGGTACACTCTGTCCCTTCACCCAGGTCACCGATGAAGATGTTGAACAGGACTGGATCCAGTACTGACCCCTGGGGAACAATGGGAACTGACTCCTGGGAAGGATGGCACTGATTTCACCTGTAGGTTTCTTTATGTAGCAAATCCTCAAGAGCTGGTTCCCCCTCGCTTCAATCCCGTAGGTATAAGGTGACTACCAAAAACCAAACAATCTTCTACAAAGACCCAAGTTCCAAACTTGGCATTTTGCGAGCTCACCTGACGGAAGAGCAGCTCCTGCTCAGCCTGCCTCTGCCCAGATTCCAGCTCCTGCTGTGGCTCTGCTTCCTCCTCATCACTCTCGATGGGTTCTTGCTTCACTTGTACCACATTGGCCAGCCCTGGGGTCTCCTTTTGGCTTGCGACTCTGTCGCTGTATGGCTCCTCCAAAAGGGCTTGGTGTTCCCGTAACTCTTCTTCTGTCTCCTCAGGGTGGCTTTCATGCTGACGAGCTGGTTCGTTGGGTTTTGATATAATCTGCAAACAACCCAGAGGTTAACCGATAAATAAAATGTAATTCGTCAGAGGTAAAGTTCACTCTGTTCTCCTCAAAGAACCAGCTTCGTGAAAAGAGCATTTTGAATTATAGCTTTTATCTTATAAACTAGGTCCAAAACAACCACTCAAAGGAAGGGTCAGGGCAACCTTGGCGTTAAGCACTATGAAATCCTGTGTCCTAAGTAATGAAGGCCCCTTCATTTCACACTTGATTTTCCCTCTGACAAGATAAGAGCCTCTTGTGCCTGCACACTTATGGATGCCACACCAGTCACAAACCCACACACGGGACACATAACAACCGCCAATACTTTTGGCCATTAAATTCTGAGAAAAAAGTAATAGACACAAACCCTCCGGGAGGGTTTCTGCTGCCTTGTTTGCCCAGCTTCTTCTTGAATAACCCTCTGAATTTTATCTGTGAGAGGCCATCTTAGAAAGACTCCTCCGAAAGTTGCGCTCTTGTGAAGTTAGTCAGGAGAAAAGTGAGGACACTCAGCTTACCACATCTGTACAGAAGCAAACTGCAAGAGCAGCATCACTCTAACCAGACCTTCCTAACCAGAGGCGGCTGCTAACACAAAGGAAACAATACAATTTTTGCTAGCATTCACACTGGCTCAGACTTTTTGAAAGTTCATTGGTGAGATGAGTTCACAGTTCTCTGTCTCAGATTCCTTATGATTTTTATCAAAAAATTATGGTGAACTGTTTCAAAATCCAGCATAGGTAAACAAATCAACCTCCTTTCTTTAAAAGAGCTCAGGTTGTACCCATTTCATAAAGAAGCTGCTGAACTTTGAAACTTGTCAGGGCAGAGCTTTAATAAGGATTAGGTCATTGGTATGAAAAGCAATATTGATTTTAAATCTAATAAAGCTAAATCAAAACATGGTCATTGTACACATGCAGAAGGAGTGACTACTTGTGAGTAACTTGGCTCTTTGAAGAACAGCGGCTCAAACCTGACACTGAGCCTTTTTCCCTAAATGTAGGAAGAGAGGATCTGCCATGTAACTGAAGCAAACCTACATACAGCAGATTTAGGCAGACAAAGGTAATAGAAAGGATTAATGGCCTGCAATATCACAGCAAGGACAGCAAGAGGTTGCTTATAGCTACAGCACAGGATCTCAAATAACTGGGGCTCAAAGCTTTTAAAAATGCAGTGCTGCAAGGACCAGGAGGCAGGACCACGGTTTTCCAACACTTTGTGGATTTACTGTGTCTCAGATGTCTCAGCTCCTGAGAGGAACAAGACACGCAGAAGGGCATTATCTTGCCTAAAAGCTTAAGGCAAGACTCTCTGGGCTCCACGTGGTCCCCCAGTACAGATAAGGGGTGCAGCCCATCCCTCTTAGTGACAGAGGCCAATATTCTTGAACTGATCAACAGCTGGCCACTGCTGGTGAGAGGATTTTGGTTTCTACAGCTGAGGAACCATCTTCGAGAGTCAGCAGTTTCTTGGAATAGATGGGATCCATCTGACCAAACAGCAAAAAAGGAACATCGCCAACAGGCTGGCCAAGCTGGTAGAGTTTTAAAAACAACAGGGGAGGGAGTGGTTCCTCAACAAGCAGTTAAGGAAGCCGGGGACAGGGCAGGCAGGCCAAGGGCCTGGTATAGTGTGAGCAGAAAGAAGGCAGCAATCAACCAAATAGAGCTGAAGTGCCATCCCTTTGGGCACGGGCATGTAAGGAAGGAGGTGCCTGCAGAACAGCTTGATGGCGAAGGTCTCAAGCCTGTCCTGGGGAATTGGCACACTTGAGTGCCTCTCTAAGATGCCTCTACACTAGCGCACAGTGTGGGGACCAAACAGGAGGACTAGAAGTCTGACTACAAGTCAGACTAGCTGATCCTGTTCAAGCAGGGACATGGGACCAAGTGATGTCATGAGGTTCCTGCTAACCAAAACCATCCAGTGACCAAAACTTCTCAAGGATTTCTGTGAGGCACCATCCACCCTACACCCCTCCCCAGTTTCACTACTTATAATACACACTGGATGACTAAACCACATTAAGCGAAAGGTAGTTCTTCCATCAATTTTCTTTAAGATCTCTTAGGCTTGATGAATATAATCTGGTTTAAAGATAATTAAATCATCACAAACCATCTTCTGCTACCTTTTTTTCTTTTGAGCTTCGATCGAAGGTCTCAAGCTTTGAACTTAATACCTTTTGAACTTATGAACTACGCAAGGTAATTGCTGGGAAAATAACTTACAATGTCATTGTCAAATCTAATGGAAATGAGAAGCAGTGTAATTCCCTAGAAGTTTTAAATTATTACAGCTCTGTAAAAATGTAAGAATGAAAAAGACAATGAAGGTTGAAAGTTCAAGTGGTAAGTGACGAGGACATTTCAAACATTCAGTTTGTTCTCCTAATACAAAGTGAATCTCTTGGTATGTCATTTGTCCTAGCTGGACAGAGAACAATTTTGCAAAGAAAGCACTTTGTTATGACATATTCCATATAATATATGGATATGTGCATCCCAGGCCCATTAAAACTCCCTAAAAATCTTTAATTTTTACAATTTTATGAACACATGTTTGTGTACTTTAAGAAAATCTAAGGTAATAAAAGTGCAAGGGAATGAATATAAAGTTAAGATAGCACTGAAAATGCTTACAAATATATCTGAAACAGTAAACAATGACACAATGCCCCATAAATAACTTCTGCTTCCCTTAATTAGCTCTCTAGCTTCCTTTGCAATGAGGTTACTCCTCTATTTTCAAACACAGTCGCCTCTGGCTATCACACACTGCCACCAAAAAACGCTGTTAAAGCTCTGTCTCTCTAGCCTCGGACAGCTAACTGCTTCAGTGGGAAGAAACTATTCATCCCTAGTTATAAGCGTTTTTAAAAGACTCGATGCAGCTGGCAAGATTTCTCATCTACATCTCTGAAAACAAAGAACAGAAAGTTAAAAAAAGTCATACCAACATAAGGTCACAGTACAAGAAAAACTAAAAAATTCGTAATTTTTTTGTGGAATGCCTCATAAGAAAAAAAAATAGCACTTCTTTGCTAGTAAAATTTCAGATCTGCTGGCATCTGATTTATCTACTAGATAAAATATATCTACTTCTTCATAAAATCACAGAATGGTTCTGGGTGGAAGGGACCTTAAAGATCAGTGAGTCCAACCCCCTGGCCATGGGCAGGGACACCTCCCACTAAATGAGGTTGCTCAAAACCCTGTCCAACCTGGCCTTGATGATACCTTTCCTGCAGTGATAAGTTCCTATAACACTGAAGAACTAGAAATGTCTATTTACTCATCACAGACTAATGAAGAGTCCTCAACAGAAAAAATGCCTGAGAAGCTCCTAGAAGGATATAACTAGTGTACTTTTTTCTTTAGGTACCAGGTGTCACAGGGACCTGTCTGGTTCTAAAAGGTAGCTGAAAAGCTCCTTGGGAAGCTGAAGCTTAGCTGAAGAACTTCCACAGGACTGCATAGCAAAGCTGCTTATCTTGACAGATCAACTTTCTCATAAGACAAGCAGCTACAGAAGGAATTCCTGGTCCTGCACAATTAAAAGGACGAGGCTCCTTCAATACCGAACATGACCGATTGCCTCAGTTATCAAAGACGGAGATGAAAGTTGGACCTGACTAAGTAACACGTGAGGTACATCTATTCTCAAGACCTCTTCCAGTTTAGGGATCCAACACAGGAACATGCCATTTCTCCAGAGCTGCTCATCATGGTACTGGTTACTGAAAGTAGAGAACGAGTTTGAGTCACTGAGGGACTGCTTTCAGAGATGAGAGTAATAACAGTCTGCTGGAGGGAATACTACAGAAACGCCCTTCAGAGACTTCAGTGTGGCTGAACAGACTGGTGTGCATCAAAGGATACAGGTTGGAGGTTGAAAACCACCACACATACTTTCAAAGATTAGGATAAATCATCACATTTCCATACAACTCACCCAGGTATCTATAGGTAGTAAAAGCTCAAAGAGATCACACCTGACAACAGACCAAAGCCCCACTCCCACTTCGCCAGATGAGTACAGCTGGTCAAAACTTTGTGTAGACAGGGATATGCTGGAAGGTGGTCAAGAGAGCACTACTGTTGGTACCTACCGAGTTTATACCCTTAAAGCGCAGAGCACACCCAGCTGGGCTGAGTGACTTCTCTGTTTTGGAAACAGGGTAGAGTACAGAGTACAGCAGAAGGTACCAGCCAGGACCCAGCCAGCCTCAGCATCTTCTGTGCTGGTACAGAGTCCTGTTCCCCCTTGAAAAGCACTGTGGGGGACACAGGCATTGGTGGGGTGGAACAGCATGTCCCACTGGCCAGAAGAAGAGAGAAGCCAGGGTGCAGGGCAGGACCACAGACTGGCTCAGCCCTGACTATGCCACGCAGTGGAGAAGCCATCACAAATCTCCCTTTCCTCCCTCTGAAGATGAAGGACAAACTCAGGAAAGAACAAGAACCACCCTGGATAGGTGGAGACACAGCTTTGATGAAAATGAGGGAAAAAAAATAGAGGGGAAAAAAAGAGAAGATAAACACTCAGGTCAAAGGCATCCTAAAACAGATGGCCAAGAAAGTGTTGGTCTTGAGTCAAGGATGTGGCTAGGAGTTGAGAGGTGGAAGGTAGGCAGTGTGCAGTGGGTACACTGGCTGGGATGCTCAAGAGTAAGAGGAACTTGAGCAGAGAGGCAAGAGGGCATCTGCAGGGGAGCGTGCACATGGACAAGCATTCAGAGAAGAAAACTTTCCTCAAAAACGGTAACAAGCCTTGCTCTTCTGGCTATGGACATCAGTCTTCCCACGTGAGGTATCTCCTGGATTCTAATTTTTAACTCTGATAGACTAAGGAGATACAAGAGATGATAAGGGATGATGGGGAGAGGCCGAGTTGGGCACAGGCCATGTGGGGAGCTGGCAGAGCTAGAAACATCTGTTATTTTTTCCCTGAAGTTATGAGACAGCAAGAAAAAAGTAACTGTCTGACGTAGCCTACCTGCTGGAAGGCCCAGGAGAGTGATGTCCTCTGCACCTAGATGAGAGGAATGACCCAACTGTAATGAATGAAAGAACAGGGACGGTCTCAGGGGAAAAGTGGGGGGGATAGGGGGACGAAAAGAGAACAGCACCAGCAGAAGCTGTTTTCTTTTCCCCCTCTCCCTAATTATTTGAGTTATGGGCTTGATTATACCAGGTATACGTCTACAGCACCAGCCTTGCAGCCAGAGATGTCCTGCAGAATCTGGCAACCCCCCTCGACTGCAGTTAGGCAGTAATCAGCGTGACGACACACAAGCACACGAATGCCAAGCATCCTGTGTCCTGCTGA
>NW_010407603.1:52913-71325 GCF_000710305.1 Buceros rhinoceros silvestris | reverse complement strand
CTGCTGAACAGTATTTCATAGTCAACCAGCTGAGACACTCAGCAGAAATGCTGAAGGAGATTTTCCAGAGATCTTTTTTCAATACTTGTTATATCCAAAGTTGTGTCTGGGTGCTTCAGAAACAGAGTTCCCTTACACCGTTCAAAGGGTAACAGCCCTACCCGAATGCTGTGCAATACAACCTAACTCAATGTATTTCTCTAATATTACAAATCAAAACTACATATGAAAATAGGGTTACTCAGAAGAACCATAATGTGACCACAGAAGCTCAGTGTTAATCTACTTTAACAGTACAATTCAGGGCTAAAAGGGAGAGTATTTGTTCTAGTAAGGCTTCATGAACTATACATCCAGGGAACTAAACCCAAAACACTAATTTTCACTACAGAAAGGTAAAAAGTTGAGTTTTCTGGCACAGAACTTCCAGAAGCCTCACTTCTATATTTAGAAAGGGAATTACTGCTTCAAGACCTATCACACTGAAAAGCTAACACTTTTAACTCGAAATACCCAGAGTCTGCTCAGAGAACAGCATCCTACTTTACCTGGGTCACAGTCATGACAAAAATAGCCCCTCCAAACTCCACAGAGAAGCAGGAGCATATCACGGCTCCTCTCTCTCATACAGACAGACTAAAATTTGCATCTTAAAAGAGACTGAAGTCTGCACAGAACTTGTAATTGCTGAAGACGAAACAATGTTGGGATTGCTGCATATATTTATCGTGTGGCAACACAAGGCCAGCAAAGCTCCTCCTACCACAGGGAAAAAACATTCCTGAGGTTTGAACATTAAACATGTCAAGAGGTGGGAACCATGAGCATGTGTTGCCTGTGTAACTCCAGGTCAGTGCTCCTACGTGCCTGAGTCAAGATACAGGACTGTTTAGTGTTTACTGCTGTCGGGTATATGCCTCATGCCAACCAGAGGTTGCACAGAGCTCAATTAGCAAGAAGTGATTCAGTACAGCATCACAGAATAGAATGAAAAAATTGTTTGGGTTGGAAGGGACCTTAAAGACAATCTAGTTCCAACACCCTGCTGTGGGCAGGGACATCTTCCACTAGACCAGGTTGCTTAACACCCCGGCCAACCTGGCCTTGAACTCTTTCAGGGATGTCCCAGAGCCTCACCACCCTTGCAGTGAAGAACGTCTTCCTATATCTAATCTAAATCTCCCCTCTTTCAGTGTGACACCATTATCCTTCATCCTGTCACTACACTCTCCAGCTTTCCTGTAGGTCCCCGTTAAATACTGAAAGGCTGCTATAAGGTCTCCCCAGAGCCTTCTCATCTCTAGGCTGAAGCTCAAAGTCTTATATAAAACCTCACTGAATGTTTCAAACCCTCGTTCTGAACAAAAAGCTGTTGATTTCTACATATGGTTCTATATTGTAATCATCACTAGAGCTCTCAGACATTACCATCTCAAATCTTAGCATGTCCACTTTCACAATAACCCCATGGCAGGCAGGCAGTAGAGCTGCTCCATCCGATCACACGTGCAGCCAAGGCAGATTATGGTCAAACTATGCACTGGATGGGCGTTTCAATACAATATGGTTGATGCTAAGATTAGTGGTTTTGGTGTGTGAGCACCTCTGCAGATAGCAGCTTCATTTCCCTGTCCTGAGAAGGGCATGGAGGAGATGAGCTGACCGCTGGCTGGATCAGCTCAGTGGGAGACAACTCTGCAGCAGAGAGGAGAAAGTCAATTCGCTGCCCCAGCATCAAACCGCCTTAGCCCTGAAGTCCCTTCTTTCCCTCTTCCACTCCTTACGTGTCCTCCACGAAAAAGGCAGCACACGACACCAGAGAACAGCCTCACTCTTGCTCTTCTCTATACTACCATCAGAACCTTGCAAAAGAAATACCACTTACTACCAAAAACTGGATCAAAACAGAGGAGAAAAAAGAAAGAGTGAGCAAGACTTGCATGGGAAAATTAACTACACCCGTGCTTGAGGGCTCAGTGTGGCAACTTCAGTAATGCTCTTTGCACTCATATGTGTCTCTTGAGGGGTGCTGTGCAGGTTTTGTGTGCATAGGTTTGTTTGTATTTTTTTTAAAGCAACTGCAAATGTTACCACCAGGTGACAATGTGAACACCAGATGAACAGGGCTGGGACCCCTCTTTTCCATACAAAGCCTTGTGGTGAGCCAGGGGAGTCCTTCACAGTGACCTGGCTCCCAAACAGGATGAACCACGCGCTTCGTTTCATTCAAGTGATTCCCAATTTGCTGCTGACAGCAGGAGAACAAGGGCTTAAACTAAAAGAGGGAGATTCAGACTAGATACAAGGAAGAATTTTTTTTACACTGAGGGTGGTGAGACACTGGCCCAGATTGCCCAGAGAGGTGGTAGAAGCCCCATCCCTGGAAACATTCCAGGTCAGGTTGTTTGGGGCTCTGAGCAACCTGCTCTAGTTGAAGATGTCCCTGCTCACTGCAGCAGGGTTTGACTAGATGACCTTTTAAGGTCCCTTCCCACCCAAACCATTCTGTGATTCTATGACTTCGGAGCCCACGCTGGAAGGGATCGTTCCCCAGGGAAGAACACTCTCCCCTCCAGCCTCCCCAAGGAGCCCCGTCCCTCCTCTGGACCCAATCCACCCCTCTGCACTCCCCTACCCAGCCACCCACCCCTGTCCTCAACTGTCCAAGTCACTGCTCCAAAGCCTCGGGCACCTAAGCTTCTCTGCCAAATCCCCTAGATGATTATTCTTACTATTTTCAATCAGGAGCAAACCAACACATTTTTGCTTAACCACCTCCTTGGAAACAGCAAGACTTGTTATGGCTGCAGCCTTCTCAAAGATTTCAACTGATGTAGACGCCTACCAGGGAAAGTTTAAGGCCAAAATCTTAAAGTTCAGAAAAATCACAAGCAATTGAAACCAGCCCCATATTTTTAACAGGAAATCCAACACGACCTTAACAGACAGTGTGCTGTCAGTTCTGCTAATAATTAAAAGGCAGCAATCTATTACATTATTTTTAGTTCTACCTTTACCCTCCTACACACGAGGGTCTTAAAATACCCACGCATCTGGGAAGTCTTTTTCCATGTCAGCACTTGGATGCTATCCCACAGGATAAATTTGCCACACGCATACAGCGTTAGTACCAAAACTATTTTAACTCATTACTTCTATAAATCAAACACAGGGAAATCAGTTTAATTACACTCCTCCCGCCCCCTGCCAGCCTCTGCTATGGATGTGACAGATCACAGCCCTAACAAAGATTAAATTCAGAGTGCTGTGGGAGGACTCTCTCGGCCCCAGACTCACACGCTCTCCAGCTCCTGGGAGGTCCAAGCGAAAGTCTGAATTAGTTCAGTGGGTACGTCACGGCAAAGCCTTTGGACGCTTACAAGTGCTGGCAACGGAAAGGCCTTAAAAACCTCAAACAAACAAACCGCCCAGCTGACATTTATTTCTGAACAAAGAAACCCTACCTAGCACCCTGTGTCTGGCAATCCTGGTCACGAAGTGTGTTTGGAGAGAGGTAAGGGAA
Organism: Buceros rhinoceros silvestris; assembly: GCF_000710305.1. Taxonomy (NCBI): domain Eukaryota; kingdom Metazoa; phylum Chordata; class Aves; order Bucerotiformes; family Bucerotidae; genus Buceros; species Buceros rhinoceros. The sequence continues at coordinate 67,802 of NW_010407603.1, read as the reverse complement.
ATTGCTATGGCAGCAGCAGCTCCCCTCCACCCCGGTGTGCGGGGCTGAGTGAGGTCCAGGGCTGGAACACGCGGTGCATGGTGGCAGTTCTCCAGAAGTACATGATTGACGTCAGTAACTTGTGTAATCATCCTGCCTTAGCTCGAGTCTATAAACAAAGTCTTGGGGGCTTGTGTGGTGGTTTTTGCCTTTTTTTTTTTTTTAATCCAGCCTTTGGTAGTTGTATTTTCTCCTAGCACTGAAACAGTGAAAATATTTGGAGAAAACTCCACCATGAACTGAATTGCAGCAACCTGAAAGGTCAGCCTGCCATTGAACTTGTCCTCCTGAGCCTGAAACCTGCTACTGGATTTCCTTCCTTCTTAAAGCAAGCCATCACTGGCACTCCTTGAGAAATGCCTTCAGAAAGCCCCAAAACAGTACAAATTTGAGGCAGAAAAATATCACACTGATTGGGATCGGTTTCCCCCTTCCCCAGCAGCCAACTTATATTGCAAGTCTCACAACAGACTGTGCCTTCTGGGAGGAAACCTCGGCTGGGGTGAAACATCACAGCTCCACCCACACCACCTGCGGTCAGACCTGTTGCACTTAAAAGGTGCAATTACTTTGCCCTGGGCTGAAACATCAGGATAGATTTTGGGTTTTTTTAATGCAATATCTCAAAGCCACTTTGTTCCAGCTTCGGTTGTAGTACTGGGATGCCCAGACAGATGATTTTGTCCACACAGCAATCAGGAAATCTGTGCACTGATGACTGGTGCTCTGCAATGTTCACCTGATGCTCGCCAAAGTGATTTACAGAAATCGAGATAATAAACGTAGACCCTGCTTTCTTCAAAGCAATTTTTGAATTGCATCTAACAAATCTTCCAAACAAGCTCTGCAAGAAGCACAGCAATACTGTCCTCATTTTCAGAAGAAGAAAAGGATAGGATGCTGCAATGCTTTATACAGCACCATAGTTTAGAGAATCTGGACTGGAGATGGCAACAGCTTTTCTCTTTCCAGTGAAAAATGTTTCAGTAAACCTGAATATCTTCACTTTCAAGTGTTTTCCAGTGTTGTCAGGTCTGAAATCCCTCGCTTTCTATTTTTTTCCTCATATTTAGTTACTGTTTCTTCTCCCATTCAAACTGAACACAGCCACAGTAGGTATTTTCCCCGCATTCCTTGACCACATTTTAGGTTTTCTGCTACAAAAGGTCCTGATGTGGACCAACAGCAGCAATGACAACTTTAAAAAGTATTACTGGAAAGCCCCAAGTTTGAAATGGGTTGCCTTTCCACTGTTTACACCACAGATATTGATCCTAGTCTTGGTGATGGATGTCCACAGCCTTGTTGATACACTTCTCAAAATCATGGAAAAGAGGTTCAGGGATGAAGGCCAGCTGCTCACCGAAGTCGCGACCACATACATTACCACACAAGAAACTCTGAAATAGCGTCACCTGAAGTTGGCATTGATGCTGTTTGAGGAAGAAAGACGTTAAAAGCGTCGTGCCTACCTTGTTGATGTGCAGTTGCTGTTGCTGGAATTGCTGTTTGTGTTTCTCCAAGAACTGCTGGTGCTGCTGCTGGATCACTAACTGCTGGAGGGCCTGGGCGTTCTGGGGAAGGGGAGCAGACTGCGTGCGCCCCAGCGGGCGATGCTGCCGGAGTTTGTGTATTGAAGGGGAGACCCGTTCTCCACCAACCAGAGACTGTGCATGGAGGGGCAGTCCTGAAAGATACCAGTCTGAAGATAATATGGAGGAAAAAACAGCAGAGAAGAAAAAAAGGAAGAAGAAAGGAAGGGAGAAAACGGCTGTTGAGTAACACTGATGGTGTCAATGATACAAAATGTTAAAGCCAGCCACCTCGCCATTTACAGCTGAAGCATCCTTGAAAGAGAACAGATAACAATTAATTACCATTGCATGGAGTAATACTTTGCTTTCTTTTGAATTCCTTGTTTGCTTGTTTTACTCAGAGACCCCCTGGGAATGCTTCATTTCTGAAAATTAGCGGTACCTTACGGACCCTTCCACCGCAGGGTCACAGTGGTCGTTTGGAGAAGTTAAAGTCTTACAGATTGCCTTGCTATAGGTAGTGATCCTTGGTTCATTTCTAGGAAAGCACCATCCAAGCTCCGCCCCGCACCATCCAACAATTACACCTCACAGGAGGCTCACTGGATATGCTGAAGGATGACGGATGCCAATGAAGCTGCTTCCCACTCTAGACCACATACTAAGCATGACTGCCCTTGGCTGTGCTATACCTTGCCCCATAAAAATGACTAGGGATGGAAACTTCCACAAAATAAACCCCTGACCAGGTTTGCACTTCCCTGAAGTGTTTCAGGAATACAGGAGCCATCAGGCTCATTTCTGCAGAAAGAAGGTAAGTCAGATGCCAAGATGACAAACAGTTAAAATTGTTTCCATCACTGTCCTGTGTATACATGCTAGTAACTAAAGGAAAACTTAAGGTTATTTTGGGATAACCGGAGTTACTCACACGCCCTTGGCAATTTGGGTGTCTGTGATGACTACCACGTGAAATACCTATCTGAGCTCCAGTAAGGGCAAGTCTTTAGGAAGTGTCTGGTCTTTTTAGCTGTTTTTGTGGTAAGTCAGTTCTTGCTCCACTCTCCGAAAACATACCTTCATGTACTTCTTAGAAAGCTGGGACTTGAAGACATGCCCAAAGCCAAACTCAAGGGTGGAGGAGCTGAGGATAAGCCTTTAATTTTACTCGTTGCACCTTGGGATAGAAAGGCATCACTGTTGTCTCCCTAACACAGACAAAGCTGCACATACTTTAAGGCAAAAAGTACCTTTTGCTTTACCTCACTGTATAAAACAAACTGAAGACTGTGTAAGCAGTCAGTAACTTTCAGAAATATCGCCCAGGTCAAGGTCAGAGACATTGTACCCTTTCTCTTTCTTCAGTCTTCGGTTGAGAAGAAAGAGAAGCTGCCCAGAAGTCTGCAGCGAGCTGAATACACAGTGCTTAGAAACACCTTGACATTTCTGTCCCAGGTCACTACCTCTTTTTCCCACTAATTCACAGAACTGCCCTACATGGAAGAACCTGATTCTTTTAAAAGCCTCTCTTCTTGGAGGAAACATTTTCTGTGTTTCTCCCACCCTCTGCTTTTCTGAAAAGAATCATGTAAAAGGGAATATTATTTTATAAATGTGTGTAAAAAAAAAAAAAGACATTATAATGCCTGTTGCTTTCCTTAGCAAATCACAGACAATTTATGCTATTTACTAGTATGCTTTTAGCTTAAATCAGACCTCACCATTTCATCAAAAAGCCTTAAGGTTGCATTTATGTAGCTATTTGCTGATTTTCAGGGCAAAATGCAAGATTTACTGAATTATCTTATGGCCGTTTTAAAGCAGGAACACCTGAGTTTAACTTCAATTAAAGACACACAAATTATTTCCTGAATAATTTGGAAAGATGTGGTCCATCTCCCTTACAGCACAGTTTCTCTTCCCAAAAGTTCAAATTAGAGAGCAGAGGAAAGGGTTCTGCGCAGTTTGTACAGGACACCTTGGAAGACTACCCTCTACCAAGTGAGCGACCAAAGCACCCCTGTGAAGGCTTTTCAGGGAGATGCCATGTTCCTACTCAGAATGTACATGTCAACGTGAAGGATATTATCCAGAGTCATCTGTCACAAGAGGAACAGCAGACCTAAGGAATTCTGCTCTAGTTTCCCAAAACCCCCATGTCTGCACCATTGTGCTGGATCACTTGGCAGCCGTCAGGAGCCGAAGGCTACCAGCAGAATACCAATAAACTCCACTTGGCTCCCAAGGAAATTTGAAGTACTAACTGCAGTTTGGCAGCAGGTCCACTTAGGGCTTTTGAGACCATGTGTTAGCTTGTGCTCTCTCAGTTGCTGCATCTGGAACGTGTGTTTCTTCTTGTTGTTCTGTAGTACTGTGAATATTTTTCCAAAGCGTTGGTTTATAACACGTTGTACTCACTCTGAAAACACCGCACGTAGCAGGTGGACTAGAAGGAATACACTTGAAAGCAAACACAGTACACTGTAAACTGAGGGAAACTTTGAGAGAGGTAGAATAGGAAACAGAACAGCACTCCTTCCTACGTGTGCTTTCAAGCAAATGCCAGCATGAACAGAGAGGCAGTTTTGGCGATAGGGTAAGTCTTCTCCAATAGCTCTCTTCAACACACTTTGGGCAAAGCACAACAGGTGAAAAGCCACGCCATGACTCTGGGTAACCTCATCATGCCACAGCAACCATGGCAGAAGGAGGCAGCAGAAAATTATATAAACGTTCAAGGAATCTCACCACCCCTCAGCTCTGAGGGCAATGGCTAAACACCACACTTCTGTGCTTCCCTGTACGTCTAGGCTTATAACTTATCACAACCCCACGTGCATTCCTGGGATTTGAATGTAAAACCAGACACGAGTCAAATCAGCGAGCCATGCTGCAATGCTTCAGTGATCAACATCTCTCAAGAGCTTCCGTCAGAAATGGAATGAAAGAAATAAAAATCAACGCCTCTATAACTCACGCAGAACATCCTCTGTCCCAGCATTACATACTGTAAACCCGAAATGCATCCTACAGGGGATCATTGCTTTGAAACAACCCTATTTATAGAGATACGCCTTCCCACAGGTACTTAGTTCTGGAAATACGGCACAGGGAGTAATTCAAAGCAATTAGCATGCTGAAAATGTAACATATACAAACAAATACAATCTGTTTGAATGCAGTTGATTTTGCCATGTTTTTGCCATTTATAATAATGATGAAAAGCACATATTTTAATCTGAGATTCTGTAAATGCGTGTCTTTCATATACAGAATAGAAACCATCTGTGACAAACAGGAAGGGTAATCATAAGACACAATGTTTTTGTATCCATTTTAAAGTGGTTAGAACTCTAACAATATAGTTTTATTTCGTGACCCACAAACTTACACTTTACTTATGGAAGCACATAATATTTATTTTTATTTCGCCAAAATGATGAGGAAGCTTCTCCTCACCTCTGGATGAGGTGGTCAACCTCTGATTTTGCAACTGTTCCCACCATTGTACGAACAAACAAATCCTGCAAGTTGGAAATTATACCTACGTAACATATAGATGATGCAGCATCTCTTTTGTATAAGAGACAGACTTCACAAAACCCCAGGGGATGCCTCTCACTCTCCTTCCCCTGCACAGTAGCTATGGAGCGCTCACCTGTGACTAAGGGTGTTTGTGCAGATGGTTGTTCCAGTAAGACCATGTGTTGCAGAAGAGGGTTATGTGCAGTTCCCCCGTCTCTTTCCAACGTTGTAGTGCTCAAGTAGGGAGTGAGGTGAGTGCCAGGAAATAAAGAGATCCGCTGCTGTAAGGCTGGGATAGTAAGTCTCTCCGCGTCCTGCTGTGCTGATCCTCCCTGCAAAGGCACAGTGGGTTAAGGGATAAATTGGTGCAAGCCACATTTCAAAGGCTGCATCCCCCCTCCACTTACGCTGGAAGGTCCAGTTGCAGGCAGTCCTAGCGTGATGTTGGGCAAAGAAGGAGATGTGTAGAGTGGAAGCTGTGTTACCGAGCCTTCACGATTCACGAGTCTGTGAGCCAGGTTGGTCTGGAAACAAAGTCAAGAACATTGTCCTCATGAGAGAACATCCACAGATCGGATCAAGAACACAGTACCCCTGCTGTGAGAACACATCTGAAACATACAGAACATGTAACTTCACTGCTGACATCGGGAATACTAAATGGGAGAGCTAAGGTGTACTTCAGATCCAGCCTAAACAGCCACAGATGAGGTGCGTGCCCCGAACACCGCTGCCGTGGCCATGCAGGGCAATGAGACTAGGATGACCATCACTGGGATGACCTTGCTCTGCGACCGCTGCCGACCTCGCTGCCCTACAGAGAGACCTCTCACAGTCTACCTGATCTTTTCCTGGAGACTAAATAGCAACCCTGCATCCTCTGCTTCTGCTCACTCTTCATGCAGCACCACTGCAAAAAGCTTTTTGCCAAGATTTAACAGTTCATTTCTCTTCAGTATTGGCCCTTTTAAAGCTGAAACAGATAAAAATACTAGGGCATTACAGTGGCTGTTCTTCTCTTTCGTAAATCACAGACAATTTATGTTATTTACTAGTGTGCTTTAGTTTAAATCAGACTTCACAATTTCACCAAAAAGCCCTAAGGCTGCATTTATGTAGTTATTTCTTGATTTTTCAGGATGAAATGCAAGATTTACTGAATTATCTTACAGCCATTTAAAGTAGGAACGCTTAAGTAAAAACACCTTTAATTTCAAAATAAGGTTGATTTGAAATGTGCGCTAGAAAACCCATTACAAAAATTACAATAAATTGTTAGGAAACAAGCATTCTGCTCACCCTGAATTCTCTGCAGGTGATTTTCCAACTTAAATAAAATAGGGTTTAGATTTCAAAAGGACTTTCTATAGAGTTTCCACTGTTTAACTGAGGCACTACTGTGAAAAAAGGGATTATGATTAACTTTGTATTATACTATAGAACAATCTATATCGATGTAGCAGAGATCTGAAGAATGGCCTTATACAGTTTAGACTTAAATTCATAGTCCTGGAAGTCGATGAGACTCTGCAGGTTATTTTCTTGGTTGCAGGGCTGGGCCACTCTGAATAATAAAGATCTATTTTTCTCCCTCCAAGACTCTTAGGGGAAACTTCAAAAAACCCTGAACCAGCCCACAAGGTGAAAAAAAACCAAACACGTAAGAACTAATATTGAAAATCAAACATCTTCTCTAGAATAATCTTGGAGTGCAATTCTGCCTCCCTGATTTATTGAAATTTAAATCAGACCAGCTGACAGCTTTAACAGGACATGTCACCTCTGCTCCTGAGCCTGGTGCTGCCTGGGCAAGAAGGACAGGAGGAGCAAACTCTTCCCAGTTTGTCACTGTTATCAGACACTGGGCTGTCCCTCAAATGCGCTCTTTGATGTGCTGCTAACTTGCCAGTCACTCTCCCCACATCCAACCGCGTCTGAATTCCAAGTGTTCCACAAAAGCACTTAGTTTTCCTAGACCCTGTGCAAAATTTCTCCTGCAAGGTGAATTTTTTCTTATATCCTTTTGCCCTCTTGTGCTTTCATTAATGTCACTCAACTTTATCAAAAATATATTACAGATCAGTTCTCCTGTAAAAAGAGTAAATCTGTTCTTAGGATCTCAGTCGACAATTTGCTGCCCCTAAAGAAGGAAATTTGCAGAGAGCATTTTGCTGTACCTGGTAGGGACACGCGATTGCGCATACCCACACACCTCTTCTTCCAAGTAATTTTAGAGCACTACTGGCAATTTTGCTTTAATTTAAATTACATAATGTTAGCATGCCACATCAAGAATAAGAATGTTATTGTCAGCAGAGTAATGAAATATATTACTGATATCATAAATGAAACAAAACTACATCCATTTTCTCTTCGAGCAATCAATACTCTGCAGTTGTGCCTCAAACTATCTCCTGGGGATTCGTTTTAAAAACAGTGACGAGAAAAATGCAGCAGCTTGACACTATCAGCATATGGTATTTAGCAGCGTTATCTTTCAATATACTATGGGTTGTACACAAACATTTTTTGAATCGCACTGAAAAGAACAACTTCAGCATTTACAATTTTTGTCGTTAATCAAGTACTTTTTACTGTCTTGTATCACCTGCAATGGCAATGAATATCATGTACCTTTCAGAGTGGAAAAACCTCCCTCTTTAAAAACAGTTTTTAAAAATTGGTATTGCCTGCTTTAAAAGGAAGTGGAGAGCTGTAGTCTTTCCACACTGAAGACAAGCACTGAAACGTAAATAATGATCTCAGAGGCCACCTTCCAACACATCTGCATTGGTTCAGGAGGTGACTGAGCAAACTAAGAATCAACGTTCTTTAAAATAAAACACCAAGGTAAGCATGAAACACGTAAAGTTGGCAACATTATTTCTTCAGAAACATTTAATATCTCTAAATATTTAAAAGTGGGAACATGAGAAAGCCTGGTCAACTGGTATTATAGAAATCTCCAATGCTTGGGCTACCAGGTAATACCAGTTCTACCAAAGAAGATTTTAAAGAAACCAAAACCCTACCTCGCCCAGTTACTTTTTCCCAAGTGACCCTACAGAGGTTAATAGATCAGCTAGCATCCCACCACGTGATATGCTGGAACAGAGCACAGAGTTCTTTCTCCCCCAAAACAAAGCTAAATGTCCTAGTCCTTTGCATAAGTCATTCAAATATGCCTGAAACGCTGGGAGGAGAACAGTTTGTGCAACAGGTTATTGATGTTCCATTTGCCATGACACAGTGATTTACGGTTCATTCTGTTCTGCAATGGCAATGAACCAATATACTTAATGCAGTCCTGGGCCATTTTAAAATCGGAACTGTACAATCATTTGTATATGATATTTTTTCCTGTTTTCCAGAAATTATAAAAAAGGTGGGAAAAAACCCTCTAGACGTTATTTTCAGGGAAATGAAAACTAGAATTTGTCCTCCTTTATGCAGAGATTGTTTGGAGATGGTGTACCAAATGCCGCTCTTGGTAAAATTCTAGACAAACACGCTTTTTCCATTGCATGCAGCAGCACCGCTGTTAAGTACTCACTGCAAAAGAGGCAAAGACAGCTCCCAGTGAAAGGTTTCGGCAGTACAGGGATTTTTTCCAAATCATCTGTGCTGCTCATTCCTCAGCCTAAGGTACAAACCTGCTGCATTACATGCATTCGATAAAAGAGGTTTTCTTACAGTCTGTGCCTGTTTTATTAGGTGTTGGTGGTCTAGTTACAGATGATTAGCTCAAATTTTTTAGTCACAACATAAAATGGTTAAGGAGAATTACAGCTTCACATTCACCTGCATGAGCTAACACTAACTTGCGGGAAGCTGCCTGCTCTGTTTATATCACAAGAGCTTGTTGAATCCGCTAGTTTTCCCACCAGCAGTAGCTGGGGATTTGCAGTTTGCTAAGTATAGACAAGATTGACAGCTCCTGGATCAGCAAAACCAGTAGCTCAGCGCTAATCTTCCTGGGGCTAACACAAATGTACCCAAGATGTGCCCTTGGCTCAGCCGTTCTTCAGGTCTGCAAACCCAATAAATAACCCTGTAAGGTACCTTCTTCCAGGTCTGCTCCCAACTACGACGTGGTTGGTGTGTGTCTCAAAAGTCACCTCTCTTTAGAGCAGCTTCAGCTCCCAGTGTCAAGTGAAGCCTCCAGCTTACACCACCTTGATCTTTACATGAATTGTCTAAATCTCACGAGGTTTACAGTAGACTAGAGTGGATGGAGATATGTGTAGAATATTTTGGCAGGGGGGAAGGTAGAGTAGAATTCATATTGCCTGTATTAAATACTGTTACCCTACATTAGAAATCAAAATAAAGTGAAAATCTGTAAAAAAAACTAGAAAACAACAAGGGCTTACATTTGTACTATCAAAAATACTTTTCAGCTCTAAATGACAATTTGGGGAGAAGAAGCCTGAGCCTGTTTTCACAGCCTGATGCTCAGACAGACACCATATTCATGGCGACAACAGCAAATAGTAAGCTGGATGAAAAGAAATGCACCAGTGACATGACACAACCACACTGGTTTTCTACATGTAAGGCTTACAGTGGGAGCCAGTGAACATGGCCCACACTCCAATATCTGCCTTTAGAAAACGGTGGGTTTCAGTAACCCTGAACACGAGAGCTGCCGCACTGAACTAAACTCCAGTTTACCCTGCCCCATACACTGCCCTTCTTGACATCTACAGCAGATGCCTCAAGTGATGGTGACTGCTTATGGGATTATTAACTAGCACACAGGATCAGGCCCCAAGCTTTCAAATCCCTAACTGGGGAGGAAAAGGTTAAATCCATTCCCTTTAATCCAGTTCTGGTTTGGCCGTATTTAAACTAACCTACTGCACACCACAAATTCACCCTACATACAATGGATCAGAAAAGATTTTAAAATACTTGCATTTGACCAGGAAACGCTCTTCATGCTTTACCTTGCTAAACCGTGTTATTTTTACTCTCTCCTCACAACAAACCACTACAAGTTACCACAGGCAGCCTGCAAGCTGGCTTAAACTAGATTTAATAAACAGATAATGCACCCTGTCAGCCCAGATTGAGAGGCAATTCCCAAAGTCTGCTCCAAGTCATGATTTGGTTTTCTTTTAGTGTGGTGCACACAGGTTTGTACGCTCAAATTCCTAAAACTCTGCAAAAAGTGATGAGAAACCCAAGCGTTAAAAATCAGAGTGAGGAAGGGCTCTGTACCTCTGCTTGAATACTCGTGACTGATCCCGCAATTCCGTTCTCGGCGCTTATGTTATTGGAGCTGTTGTTTGGAGAGCTGGGACCAGATCCAGGAGCACTGTTGCATGCAGAGTCTAAAAACACATCCAAAAGCAACTTTTAGCATTACAACCAGTCTCTGTGATGGTATTTAGACAGATAACAATCCCTCAAGTTTTGTTTTGGAGGAAAGCAACCGCCCTCCTCCCCATCTGCCCCCTAAATCTTCCCAGGGCTCTTAAAATACTGACAAACACTTTGAAATGGTCTGTCCAAGTACCTACTTATGGTATTTATGTCTTCTCCTCACGGGGATTCCTCTTCTAGTGTATTCATAACTTTAAATACGATTGGAAGATAATAAAAGACATGGAGGCCTTGAAGAGGCCAAACAAGGGGATGCCAGATTGTCCTGATTCGTTTTTCTAGAAGTGCTTCTCTCACCCTTGTTAGCCTACAACCCTAACGACACCCTCTCGCCATGTATTGCATCAGACTTCACGCTGGAACAACCAGGGAAGCGTCCCAGCATTGACATTTTCCCATGCAGGCTTCTGGTTCATCTGGATTTACTGGAAATATGCTGCCAGCACCGAGCCCTCAGGCTGATCGTGCGTGAGAGCTGACCTTTGCTTTTATAAAGAAAGGATTTTCTGGTGCAGGCGAGCAGGCACATGTGATGTCCCCATCCCTGTCACCTGCAAAGTGCCCACTGTGTTGGAGACAGATGACTTGCCTTCACACAGCACAATAGCTCCAATGGCACTGAACTCCCCAGAACTGCCCAGGGACAGACTTGAGGATCGGATTTTGCCAGGATGGCAAATTACAGTTTTAAGAGATTTGAAAGCCGCCTGAGTGACACAGGACTGGACAGACAACTGGCCATGGTCATGGCTGAGCCCATTGTATAAAAATCAGGCAAAAACTTGGCAGGGTCCAAACGAGTACATCTGTTTCAAATCACTGCTTGGTTTGGTTTTTTGGGTTTGTTTTTTGTTTGGTTTTTTTTTTATAAGTCTTCTCCCCTCAGGGAATTAAACACTTTCTCACTGGAAAGACCCAAGGCAGAGTGAATCCCCCAAAATAAATCTGTCATCACCTGAACGCTCAGAAAATCCTCTCAGCTTTGTATATTTTATCAACATATTCCCTGGGAACTCCCTAACCAGAACCACAGAGATGACCAGCCTGAAATCAAAGCCTCCCTGTTAATGATACAGAAATAATAACAAACAGAAACAGCACATAAAATTGCAACAGCCAGAAAACTTCCCTCAGAAGGTCTCTCACCTGGCGTACGGCACAGCTTCCAGTGTTTCTCCTTTTATTTTGGAAGGTAAATAACATCAGAACTTTTTTTCTGAACTTTCCTCCTCCCCAAGCACAGGATTTGCCCAACGCCCGAAGAATCTCCCAGCAGCTGCAATGGTTCAGGCTGCAGCAGCCTCATAATTCCTCTAGGATGCCCCAGTAGAAATAAAAGCCAATTGTTACAATTTGGGGGATTTAAAAAAATTATTTCTTTTGTGGCATTATTCTGTATATATTTTGATCCTTGCAAGTACCTCCATCAAAGTAGCAAAGAGATGGTTTTATTTTAGATAAATGAAGCCTTGTTGCTTTTGTTGGCTGTGCATTTGGGGAGGCATCTCACTAGCAAGAAAACTCAGCACTGAGTAACACCCAGCTGAGCACCTAACTCTGAACTTCTCCATGGAAAGCAGCTTCGCAGAGTCTAGGTGTTTTGAAAAAATACTCTGACTACATAGAAAATACATGTTTTTTTCTGGGACCATGTCATTAACCACAACCATAACTCGTGCCTACGACCTAAGGCGTAGGAAAAGCACCTGGCACTTTCAAATAGTGACTCTGTGAAGATGTATTCTTTATGGATTAACTTCTACTCCCTGAAATGAGACTTCTTCTAAAAGTTCTTTTCCGTTCAAAAGTCCCCTCCCACTGTAACAACTCAGATATACTTCTAGCCAGGCTCCAGGCTTGCTTCTTGAACCAGGTCCATGCTCAGTGAGAATCGGGAGCTTCCACTGCCGTTTTTGAAGGCTTCACTGGGACCAAATGGTCAGCCATTAGGGTCTGATTTATCCGAAAAGCCACATGATATACAGCCATACATAAGCGAAGTGAATTTGAGTTTCAGATCCTATATAAGCTACGTTCAGCTGTTGAAATCACCTATTTCCTCTGTGAACAGAGAGGCTCATACCCAGAGCAGGGCATGGCTGCCCCAGGGTCTCTCGAAACCACCTGGCTCTCTAAAAAGAGCTCACTTCGGGTTTGTTTTTATGATGACAGCATGCCTTAAAGACAAGCCTGGAAAAGCTGTCACATAGCGGTACTTACACAAAGGCATCCCTAGATGGTGCTAAGAATTAACTTTACAGTAATCTATATAATCTACTTTGCTCCCTCCTTACAAACTTTACTCCCAGAAGACTATTATTTTTCAAGAAGAAACTGTCAAATAAGTAGTCAGTATGAGCCATATATACATAAAATGCCTTGCATGTTTTAGAACTTTGGTGTAATTACTTAACGAGGAACTATGGCAGCCTGCCCAAAGCCTAGAACAAACAGGAGCTGTAAAGCATTTACTGCTGGAGCCATGAATTATATGGCCTCTCCACGGGTATTTATAGGATCACCTTTGAGAAATTTTTTTTCTCAACAACCTGTGGCTGAAGAGCATAGAAATGCCTGGGGAAAAAAAAATAGCACTCTAGTGGCACATTTACATCTGTCTACGCATGTCTCAAAACTGACAACAAAAAACGCTTCTGGATTTGGTAACACTGTACCCATGGATGGTACCAAACAGATCAAGGCTGCTGGTGTCCCCCTCCATCACCCATTGCTGAACTCTGCCAACTTCATCCAGGTTTCGACAACGCTGAGAGGCACCCAAGAGCTCCAGGCTGCACAATTAATTAACTGGATGCAGGAATTAATTTTGGGAAGGGACATCTCACTGAGTACGTGGCTGCCGGCGCAGGTTTGTCGCTTACCCGACGTACCTGTGACGTCCAGCGGGCGCTTCTTAAGAGCAGTAACCACCGGCCCATCTTTTCTGCGCAAGAGGGGGCTGCTCCGTCTTTCAGCAACTTTTTGCTTTAGTCTGGATCGTAACTTCAGATTGGGCTCAGACGCTGAACAGGAAAAGCAAACAGTGTTTTGGTTAATGTTATTTTGGTAGTTGTGTAACTCAATGCAAAGCTGGGTTGCAGTTCAGCTTTTGCAGAAGCATAAACAAAATCAGTCATTTGATAACATATATTTGGAACAAAGATTTCTTAATATAATGAACAGGTCCCAGCCTATGTGATATCCAAAGTTACTGGCAATGAAAGTGAATAGCATTTTAATTAAAAAATAATAATCATCCCGCAATGTCTTCTCTCAAATGAAGACACAGACTTACAATCTGCTGTGAACTCATTTGGACTCCTGCAGAGAGCATCATTCACATGCCATTGTTTCCCACCCCTGCCCAACTTGCTTCCAAGCCAGTGGCAAACCTGACTCACAGGATGAAAATATCAATACGGGAATTGGTGAGACAAGTGAGATGTTGCTGTTTGGTCAGCATGGAGCATCACTGTGGGGCTGATATGCCATCTGCGATGTGTTGCTGAAGTGGGCAGCACCACATCCTTGGAGTCATCCGACCCCAAGGTGAGCTGGCTTAGGGAAGGAGGAGGGAGTGAGAGGAGCGGGAAAGAAAATACAGAAGTCAAACCTCACAACTAAAACAGGTGAATGTTTTCCTGCTGGTTCACTTCCGTGAAGCCACTCACCTTGGAGTCAGATGAACCTGTGTCAACTGGAGCCAGGGCATGACAGTGTGGCCAAGGCCAAAGCCAGCACCAGGGTGGAGGTTTGTTTATTTGGGGAGCAACTTGGTTACATCATCACAATCACAAAGTTAAACCATACCTAAAACCACATCAAATACTTTGAAAATTCAGGGCTGCCACGGGTAGGTACGCATGTATTTCCTGAGATCACAGTCTGACTTGTTTTGTGTACATCATACTTCAGAGAGTCTCTCTTATGAAATTCTGCCGTACTCGAATCTTGAGGTTTCTTTTCTCCAAAAGTCAAAGCAGAGCTCCTGGGAACCCTTAATATCTCTGGGTTAATGACAGCTGGCAACACCAAACACGTCTGCATGACACAGCTTATCAGGTTTTCATAAAGCCTTTAGTCAAGATTCCTCCTGCAAGGTGGTTTTCTCTGTAAACTTTCTGATCTCTTGAGGATACATGAAATATCTGCTCTGGTGCTTAAGGGCTCCTGACAGATATGAGATTTGTGAACTGGCCCAATCTCTTCCTTTCCTCCAGCTTTTAACGACTCTACGGCTTAATTCCTTTGAACCAGCAAACCCTGGGCTCTCACCATTAACTACCAATATACTCAGGTCCCACACTCCAGGGCAAATAATCCACATTTCTTCAGAAGAATTAAAATACGGTTTACAAAATGATTTGAATTAACTAAGTCTGGCTACAGATATATTTCCCTA
>NW_010407603.1:5158-52796 GCF_000710305.1 Buceros rhinoceros silvestris | reverse complement strand
CCTACAGTCAGCTTTGAAGACTGGGTCAGGTAAAAGATCGAGCCCAACAATGTTAAATGCAGGGGTCAAAAATCAGAAGGCTGATGAATTCACGATCAAATGTTAAACCATCAAAACAGTTCTTTGATAAAAACTTTTGGGAGGGGAAAGAAAAAAAAAGCAACAACTTTGAATGAATGTTTGGACAGAAAAATGCCAGCAAGAGATAAAGGGAGCATTAAAAAAAAGTGTCAGACTCCTCAAGATGATGTTTAAAATGCAGCATGAAGTGCACTGGCAAAGGGGGAGTCATCTTCTATGGTATCTGCATATAAAATGGCAGGGGACTGAATGCAAATCTGTCGTTTGCTCGGTAAGCAGAACTTTAAGAGTGGACTAGTTAAAATACAAGCGTACGCTTAACTAGCTACTATAAACTTCTCTTCAAAACAGAAGTTGACTTATTATTTTAAAAGTAGTCTTTGGGCACGTGAACATGCGGTACCTCATCCCACATCCATTAGTTGACAGCTTTAATTTGTCCCAACTATTGAGTATTTGGAGCTGCCTAAATGCTCCGGTCAAGACTTTAAAGAACAAAAGGAACATGTCACAGCGAGATGCTGCTGATACACCTATTTTAGATACATTTGCAGTGCCAAGCAGCAAATTACATACAGGTCTATGCCACAGCTGTTGAAAGGATCTGACTTCTGACAAAGAAAAACAGACAACAAAAACTTCAGCGTAAATTTTCTTCATATGCAATGTACACCCTGCATGGTGTTCATCTGAAGGACGTTTTTTGTTGGGAAAGAGAAGTAGTTGTGTGGTTTTCAAATAAGAGGGAAGGAATTGCTTAGAGGCACCTCAAAAACAGGCAGGGAAACAAAAGATCTGGGGGCACCCAACACAACCAGATACCTCCCATAAGTAAAGCCGCAATAAAAACACCCTTCCATGGAACAGGAAGGGACAGAAAATTAGAGCCTTAACAGAGAAAGCAGCTCAAGACTAAGTTATGGCAAAAGCAATGTACAATAATTCGTCAGGCAAAATTATTACGTGTATTTCTCCTTCGTTTCCTCAGCTGGGGGATCAAGTTTTGAAACACCAAACAGTCTATTTAAAGAACTGTGTTTGTTCAGTTCGCTTCGATTTCGGTTTTGTTCCCCAGATACAATCCCAAATCTAACACGATATCAAGACCTCAGAGAGCATAATCCCTACACGCATTTAACTGGGTGATACATAGACCAAAGTAGGTGAATTAAAATTCAGCACAGGCAGCACAGAGCAGTCTCAAATGCAAAGAATTTATATAGAGCATATTCTGTAATAAAAGATGTAGCTTTTAACAGAGGCATTTTCTAAACACAAAACAATAATTTAAGCTTATTCACATGATTATTATATAATAAAGAAGTATTTTTCAGCTGAAGAAAGCTGTCCTTCAAAAGTATAAAATAGGAATTTAGGCAACATGTAACTACCAATACCAGTCAACACAGGTTCAGTGCTCTCTTGGGAATACCAATTTCACCAAAAATATCCCGATATTCACCCTGTCAGGCCACATGCCCAAACCAAAGCCTGGCTCTCTGTCACTGCTAACTACTGTTAACTTAAGAGAACTGGAGACTAAATTACAAAACTTACTGGTCTTCTGCATCTTAAGATGAAATCTTTTAAACAAACACTGTGGAGTTATCAAAAAATCAGTCTGATTCCTGTTTAGCAAACAAACGAAGTTCATGCCCAAGACTGAGTCAGCTTCCACAAAGCCAGTGGGATTTCTTAAGCAGTGACATACTTAATTTGGCCTATAATAAGGATTTATACAAAGAATATTTTGTTTTCCTCTGAGTAAATTACTAACTCGAATATAAGCCAAAAGCTTCTCTAGTTTTCACAGGCTCAAACCCAAGTTACCCCTCTTATACGTCATTTATTGCAGCAGGACCCATGTAATCCAATTCTTCAACATTTATGTCATTCTTATTGTTTTCTTCCTAGAATTGCATCCCCTAAGCTGCTGAACTAATCTGACATTAAGCCTAAGTAAGACTAAAAACACAAAGTCCTGGGCAGAGTTTGTCCTGTTCCCATTACCCATCACCCACATTTATAAAAAAAAAGCAAACAATGCACCATGAAAACCCTGATCCCAGTCCTTGCACATCTTAATTCAAGCAGCTGAGGACTGGTAAGGGCTGTTATTCTTTTATTATTACTTTTAAGCTTCATACTAAGCCTCACCAGCCAGGTGAAGGCCAACGCAACCAGCTTAACTCTCTTCTAACGTCCAGGTCACGCCATGCGTAAATACAGGAGAGGGAGAGAAACAGCTGTCTAACACTGGCCTTTTGCACAACCCAAAAATTTTAATAAAGATAAATTATCTTTTTCTTAAGCAGGAGAGACCATACGTTCTGCAGCCAAGCATTTACTCCCCACCCTGCGGCTTCTTTGCCTCTATCCCAGACATATATTACTGCTTCTCCTGCAGGAGAGAAGTTTCCCTGCTTCCCTGCAGGGGGGAGAAGTAATGCTTCTATTGCACAGTGAGGTCTCTCAAAAAATGTGGATCATGACCTATCTAGTCAAGAGAACCTGGTGAAGCTGGACATGGCAAAGTTCACCTATGGTCAAACAAGAACATTGAAAGTCAGTTCACTGTTACCCCTCTGAAGGCCAAGTGAGCTGGCGTTCCTCATTTTCAAAACTTGTAGCCATCAGCATGGAGGGAGACAAGAATAATGCGGTCCCACAAATGTACCTTGTGGAAACAGGTACCACCGGGCAAAAGTGGCAGCAGAAAATCCCCAAACTACAAAGCAAAACAATAATTAAAAAAGCCCAAGACAGCCTGTTCTTCTGCAGAAACAAACAGGCTTTTTATGATCTTGGTACCATGTTGGATGGCATCACCTGAAATAATACATCTAGGAACACAGGTACAGGATTGGGACAGGGCTAGAGGAAGATATTTGCTGGATTTTTCTAATTTTTCTTAACTCTGTGTTGGCACGAGCACTGTGGAAGGACTGTTTATGGAAGTACTGTGTCCTTAAAATGAAAATTTATTAAAGGCCAATATTTGGCACTTTTCATGCTGAAGTTTAGTAGTCGCAGCATCTCAGCAGGCTTTGACACCCATTAAACTGAGCACTTGACGCTGACACTTACACGACTTCACTAGCATTGGCTTGCATGACAACAAAACTGTGCGAAATCGCAGCGTAACGGAGCTCCACGAAGGTTTCCGCTGTGCATAGCCAAAACTGGACTAGAAAAAGAAACACGTGGAAATGCCACATCTCATCTCTGCTTTCCCTTCCAAAGTCTGACTAAAGACAGCAGCTTTGCACAGTTCAAAGTATTATCTGCAAGATAAGGAACATGTGGAAGGCGATAAGGAATAGAAAGGCGAGAATGAGGTCCTCCAAGCCAGTTTCTCCAATAAAGTGTTTAAAACAGCACTGAGCTCTGCAGAAGATAGGAGAAAAAACACACAATTTCTGTGCAGCAACCAAAAAGCTGCAGTGTCTGTAGCAGAGGGAGCTACCGCCTGTCTGAACACAGGGGCAGGGAGCAGCTACAAAACCAGGGAGACCCCAGAAAGTGGTTCATGGTGACCACAACCTTTGGGGACGATCTCTTGACATTAAAATGAGCTTCTCCTAAAAAAAAAACAAAAACAAACAAAAAAAAAACTACAGGCATGTTAAACTCAGGAACTGTGCTGAGTTTTACTGAAATGTATCTTGTTAATATATAGGAGTCCAAGGTGGGTCAAAACCACACATGGTTGCGTTCCCTCTGCCCTTTGTCAAAGTCTCCTGGAGCAACCGAGCACTTGTTTTTGAGCTGCAATCTGTTCTGTACCTTGAAACCTTCCTGTCACAGCTGTGATGACCGAGCCCATACCCTGTCCTGCCAGCGCTGGGCAGCTTGCCTTTCTCCCCCTTCTCCTTGCCCTGTCCCACAGGCATCTCCCCCTCTCCTTGCCTACAGGAAGGAGTGACTGACCCTACCTCCAGCCTCCTCCTGCCCTGAATGCTTCTCCAAGGAACAGAGCAACATAAACCCAGTAAAATCAAATCTCACACTGTCACACACAGCTGCAAAGTGCTGAGGGTCAGGACAGGGGGACCAGTGCACTGAGAAGCCTGTAGGACATGCCTCAAGAGATGCCCAGTTTCCTTTGCATTTCAGTCTGGAGAAATCACTCCAAGTTACTGCTCTGGATGCCGTTCATGTGGTGCTCGTGCACAAAGCTGTCCCACAGAGGACAGGCATGCACCCACCACGCTCTCCTAGTTCACACTTGATTCTCCTGTCTGCTAGATGCAGTGGCCCAAAGGCCAAGCGTCTCAGCTCTGGCCAGAATAAACCTGGGCACATATATATACACACACACACAGAGAGGAAAAAACATGCATGCTCCTGGCAGAAAGGGAGCTGAAAGGACCAAGAAAAAGGATGGGTTCACTGAGTGATTGAGGTCCTGGGCCTCCTGGAACCCCTGCTCCCCAAAGGTGACGTTAATCAGTAGATTTTGTTTGATCTTCTACTGGAAGAGATTTCTCCTTCGATGCAGTACTGACAGTACTCCTCAAGAAGTGTTCTGATGGGAAGTGCCAGCTTTCGCCCCACAGAATCCCAGCTCTCCTGTCAAAAGAGCACCTGCTTTATCAGAGCCCTGAGCAAGGAAAGGTGAGTCCCCTCTGTCTGCCTCTAGGGAAACCTCAGCTCTGGAGAGGAGCACCCATGGAACACAGTTCATAGCCACTGGCACTGATGTAAAATGTGGGAGCAAAGAATTCCCTAGCGTGCATTTAGATGTGATTGTCAGAAGAAATGGAGGGGCTGAAGCAAGCACTTGCTGGTTCTCCAACTGTTCTTCGGTTTGTTGCTGCTCTCTGAATGTCAATGGGCTGGCCTGAAAAGCTATTCTGTAGCATCATAGTAATAAAGTAATTTTTGTCTTTAATAAGTTATTTTTGGATTAGAGAGACTGACATCCTCCAGTTGGAGCAGGAAAGGTTATTTATAACAACAGCGGTTTCTCAGGCAGGTGAGTGCCTCCTCTCAGCAGAGCACACCCCGAGGCAGTGCGTGGGTCCTGGGACACAGCGAGCTGCTCAGGAAAGCCAGACCTCTGACCACGTCAGCTGGAAGGACAATGTGGGTGGGAAAGCAAAGATGCTCTCGAACTTGAGTGACACTCCATGCTGTACAAAGCTCAAAGATTTTCTCTGAATTATACTCCCACACTACACCGGGATTTCAGCCTACTCTATTTTCCGCTAAACAATCTTTGTCATAAAACAAACCACTTAAAACATACCAATGATCAGAAACAACTCAAGAGAGGTATTATGCCTTTCTTGACAAACATGTTTTAATTATTGACAAATCCTTTCATTTTCACTTTTCTTTCTTTTAAATACAACAAGTTCAGAACAATTTCACCTGCTTAGTTGCAAACAACTCCGTGTTTCTGCAAAACCGTGAGGAAACCAACATCATCACAGGATGCTGGATGCTTTCCTCTCTCAGGCTCCTCTCTTTTGCACAGAAAAAGTTCATGAGTGAATAGGAGACAGTTAGTGTCAACGCATGGGCTCCCCACGGTGAGCCAGTGAGCATACACCATGATCTGTGGTGCCTGACAGGGACGTGCAGGCAGGGCAGGACGACGCTGCCTGTTTCATGGCCAGCTCTGGATGGGCAGCTAGTGATTGGAACCCTGTAGCCTAGGTACATCTCACCATCACCCAGGGCAGTGGTGGAGTCTCCATCCCTGGAGGTGTTTAAAAGCCATGTAGATGTGGTGCTGAGGGACAGGGGTTAGTGGTGACCTCGCAGTGGGAACAGTTGGACTCAATGATTTTAGAAGTCTCAGGCTCCTCTCTTTTGCACAGAAAAAGTTCATGAGTGAATAGGAGACAGTTAGTGTCAACGCATGGGCTCCCCACGGTGAGCCAGTGAGCATACACCATGATCTGTGGTGCCTGACAGGGACGTGCAGGCAGGGCAGGACGACGCTGCCTGTTTCATGGCCAGCTCTGGATGGGCAGCTAGTGATTGGAACCCTGTAGCCTAGGTACATCTCACCATCACCCAGGGCAGTGGTGGAGTCTCCATCCCTGGAGGTGTTTAAAAGCCATGTAGATGTGGTGCTGAGGGACAGGGGTTAGTGGTGACCTCGCAGTGGGAACAGTTGGACTCAATGATTTTAGAAGTCTTTTCCAACCTAAACGATTCTGTGATTCTCTCTAAGTGCAAGCTGGGGCTTAGAAGAAGTCATTGTTCCCAAGCTGCTCATGCTTGATTCAGCCAGGAGAACATCGACCTTTTATTTTTCTTTTAAGAGATTGGCAGGATGGAAGCTGGTCTGCAGGACCATCAGCACAGACAACCTATTTGTCAGATTCCTTATGCAGTAGGTCCCAAATGGGGGTGAGATTCAGGAAAACCACTGGCCAGGGCAGCCCTCCAAGTGGCAGACGGGCCAGATTCTGCTTGTTTGCACCACATACAAGCAAGTACGAGGACAGGTCTCCTTTGCCTTGCATTTCTTTTCTTCTTGAGGGAAGTCACTGCAGCAAAGGGGTGCATAAACCATGGGCTGACAATGCCAAGCTAAAAACTTCTCCTTGGATCATTCCTGCTAGTTCTTAACTGTGTGGACTTGAAAGTTGAATCCAACTTTTTTTTTTCTTCTCCCCTTTATCACAAGCCCTGAGACACAGTACTTGACTTGTAACCAGTTCTCCTTCTGTCACGACTTGTGCAGAAGGCAAGAGACAGTGCTGGGATGGGAGGTTTCCAGGTACGGTACTTGTTCTTCCCTGGTCCCTAGAGAAAAGGAGCTGAAAGAGGGGTCTGTGACACTTTTTACTTGTCATTTCTCCTCAAGTATGTACTACACACACACATACACCCATTGACTATCTAGGCAGGAAATGCAGAGACACAGACTTGCCAAAGATGTCTTTGTAAGCTCCCAGCCTGGCATTCAATTCAGTCTGGCTTTGGAAATAGTGGAAACTCACACCCTCAAATGCCATCCCACAGCTCTGCAGTGAAAACATATTTGGGACCACAGGAATCCTTTGCCTTCTTAAAATCTTCATGCCCATCAACGTCCTTCTGATCTTCACCTCCCCAGTGCAGCCAGCTGTGATACTAGAGTTGAAGGAAAAGCCAGGACCCAGAGCCTCAGCGATGCTCCACAAAACAGTGACTGTGGCTGCAGCAGCCACGGGCCAAGCAGTCCCAAGAACTGAGCCAAAGACACAAAAAACCAGCCATCCATTGCTCTGGATGGATGCAGGAGGACTCGTGGATCTTCTTGTGAGCAATGAATCACACCAGCTTGGCAAACATCAAAGGGCTGAGAAGCACAAATAAAAAGGAATAAAATGAAAAGATAGCATGTTTTTGATACCATCAGCTTGGTCAAAAATGCCACCTCCCCTGACACATCCGTCAGGAGAAAGGTTTAAAGGCCAGCAGCCAGCCCAGGACAGGGGAATCAAGCAGCACCAAAGGCAGAGATCCTTCCTGCGCAGGCATGAAAAGGGTTGAAGAACAGCTGTCTTGAGAAAGGTTCACTTTATGCAATAGCAGGAGCAAAACCACGAGGAGATCTGAGCCTGCTTCACATCCCACATGGGTCCTATAGACCTCACAGCCATTTTTACTCTTACAACATAAGAGTACACCCTTTATGAGTCCTTCAAAAGAAATGAGATGTTTTTCTCACTTTGGGGCCACGTTTAAACAGAGATACAGGGGAAGTGTTTCCAGTTCATGCATCCCAGCGAGCTGAATGCCTCTTGGCCAGGCCGGTCTAGAAGGTGCTTATTTGGCAAAACTTCTTTTGATTTTAACGACCCCTAATTGAAACGCTGTGGCTTTCATTAAAAATCCCGATGAGCTGTCAAGTCCCAATGAACACAAGGAATCCTTACCCTACCTCTATGCAGGAGCAAGTGGGAAAACTAGTTGTCTGACAGGACATGGTTCAGCCCTTCACAGGATGCAAAAATAACCCCAAACCAAACGAAAAACTCTGCGTAAGCAAGGGGAAAAGCATGTTAAAGAGTTAAATAATTCTCTTTTTCCAAATCTCAATGATGGTGGTCGAGTCAGCTTTCTAATTAAGAGCATGTTTTAATACATCCACTGCTCAAATTTCAGAGAGCAGGGAACACCACGAACAACGTCGCTCCTGGGGAGAAAATGAGGACACCATATTCCTTAGAAATGCAAAACTGAAAAGCCGTGTTAAAAATAACTTCAGCAGCTCCAAGAAAGCCGTTGACAAACAGCTCTTGGGGTTATCAAAACAGGCTACAAAAGACTGTCCCAGTCCAGACTCTAAAATCACCCTGAAAGGATTCTCCAGAGATTTTCTTAGAGGGTCCCAGTACAGCATAAAATGAAGCTTCATTAAATCTGGAATACACCAACCTTGATCTGGGGGCAGAAAAGGTCACTTATATTTCCCCCTCCCAATAGCTGTCAACAAAATGTGTACGCTAAAGGAAACGTTTATATAATAAAGGAAACCACACAAAAGGGGAAATAAAAATTCTTGTGCAGTGATTTAACAGCAAAAGCATGAGCAGCACCAACTGAACTGTTCCCAGTTCAGTTAAAAAAGAGGAAGAGCCCCAGAGTGGTTACACAGAGGGAACTGAGTGACATGGTTCCCCCAGCCAGGCTATGAAAAGGATTCAAGCAATTAGAAACTGCACCAGCCAGCAGCCTGGCAGGGAAACAATTTCATGCTGAAACCAAACGGCCAAGAAACTGGAACACAATTGAGTAAAACAAATCAGACAGGGTAGAAGTTCAGGGGACTCAGCATTAGGAGTGCCTTGCAAGCACCGACTGTTTCCCAGGCTGAACATTTTCAAGCACTCTTAATAAGACACCATCTCCTTCTACCAAAGCAACTGTGGCCAGTCACTGGGTCTCTCTCACACTCAGGTTTTAAACCAGAAAATTATCTCCTACTTGTGACCACATCATGATGTTTTAAGTAAGAGCAAAGAAAAGTAATATTTTTAAAACCCAGCACAATGACACATTTATCCTTTCTAAAAATTTCTCAACATGCAGGATATACTGCCGGCTCTGAAAATGCACCCGGGAAGAATCGGTCACTCAAACTGCCTTCCCGCCGCCCCCTAAGTCACTCTATCCCTAATGATGATGTTGGTCAGATTCCAGCCGTGGTAATCAGAACTGTGTTGTGATGGACTCTGTTATTTGAACTGCAAATATTTAATCAAATTTCATAAAATTGGACTATACGATATGGCAGTTTTAAATTACAAACACAAAGCCAGAGTTTTGCCTGGTGCCAACAATCTGAAAAGCTCACCCATAATAAAGAACTTTATTTAGGATGGGCTCCAACCTTCCCTGCCTTTTGTTTACACCAGACTGTTCAGGAACCTTTCTTCTCCAAGCAACTTAACATTCTTGGCAGTGAGATTTCTGCAGGATATCACTGCCAGAGACTGAAGTGCTGTTGCGTTAAAAGGAAAATAAAATGCTGAAAAAAAAAAATTCTCCCCTGGACCTTGCAAGTGAACTCGTTTGTATCACAGACCAGTCCCCAAAAGATTAATGCTGGTGCCCGAAAAGAACAAGCATCAGCATTCTGGAAAAACAAAATCAGTTCAACATCTTCCTGTTCTAAAACAATAATGATCTTGGTTGCTTCCATTTTTAATAATGTGATTAGATACATTCATCATCCTTAATTCACCCTGTCTGACAGGGCGTTTATTTAGCCAGAGTCTTACTGAGAACTTGGTCTGGGACGCAGCAAAGGGCTGAGATGTGCTCACGCTTTCTGTCTCCTGCAGAAGACCGTAACACTCGCTCCTCCCGTAACACCGGGAGCAAGAAGGGCGACCGATCCTCAAACCCAGTCTGACAAGTAAGGTCCCCTGAAGTGATGGACAAGGGCAGTTTTGGAGCATGTCAAAGCCCATTTATGCTGTGGGAATGCTAATACACCAGAAACAGATCACCTCGTTTCACAAGGTATAGAAAGACCTAAAAATCTCTTGGAATCACATTGTCCACAGACCCTAAAGTGCCTGTGGTGCCAAGGGATGCTTCCTTGCGTGGAAACGCTGACATTTCCCAAAGAAGCCTGAAAGCCTTCAGCAGAGGAGAAGCGAATGGCAGCAACAGCTGCTAGCAGCCCAGGCTTGCGTGTCTCCTCCCAGGCAGATGTGCACGACAAGCACATCTTTGTGCTTCGCCGGCTTTAGAGCTGAAGGAAATCTCCTTTGAGGGCAGCCCTCCACCAGGGCTCACCTTCCCTACAAAAGGCAAAGGCCCCAAGCCCAGACAGCATCAGTTTGGTTATCCTGGGCACTTACGACTGCACTTAATAGGGTGTTTGGTCTTTCATTATCTAGAAGCGGAGATTAGGGGATGCCCTACCCTTCAGCAATCCAGTTTACCAAGCTCTGCTTTTAGAGTCTTCCAGAAAGGGCACAGTCAAAACTACTACACCAAAGGTGTGCCCAGAAAAAACACCATACCCTGGAGAGGGCTTGCCAATGTTTGATTGACTTCGCGCGCAGCTGAAGTCTTTGGCACTTGTCACCCAACCCAGCGTGTCCACTGAGGGGGAAGACAGTCTACTGCACAGCAGATGGGAATCTGTCCATAGGTCCACCCAGCAGGCCAGGTGCTATGGTCCAGAATGAAAAGTTCCCCAAAAGGTCTTTTAATGCACAGAACTGGGAGGCAGGAGACACAAGGCAGCAGGGTGGAGGTGTATTTCTTCTTCTTGTCAGGTGGTGAAAGAAGAAAAAAACCCCAAGTTTATTAAGGTAACAAGAATTGTGAAAACAATTCACTGCACCTAAGACCTGCACTACTTCTATTAGAGAAGAAGTGCCATGAGAACTTCTGCATCCCTCCCAGAAGGAAAAGGAGGGGCTGCCAGCACTTGGGTACTGATTTAGTCTGTAGTGAATCCACAGCGAGATTTGGTTAACACACTGTCATCATTCCATATTGCAAGGATGACACACCTTTTGACTGCTGGCGCTCATGCCCCCATGTTTGAAGATCCACAAAGCATACCTGAGAAACAGCTACGCAGCACCCACAGAAGGTGCAAAGTTCAATCATACCTGCTTTCCTCTTACCTCCGCTCCATCCCTTCAGAGAAGTTTTTTTCCTAATCTAAAGTGATTTCTACCACGCAGCGCTGTCTGCATCATCCAGGAGGGCAGCATTGCTCTCCAGCTTGGGACGAGTTCATGGAAGCTTAGCTATTCCCCAAAGGAAGCAGCCGAGGATCACAAGCTGGCCAGGTTAGAAGCTGAGGCTGTGTTGGCTTAGGCATGTGATACGGAGCTGAGGACCACAGCCAACCAAAACAACCTGGTTTACATTATATATAGTTGGGAAATAACTGACCTGCTTAGCCACCATGCAGGGAAAAACCTAACTGAGAAATAACTGTCTAGGTGTGAACCAAAACCGTCGCAGGAAGTCCCGACGCTTTGACTGGCAGAAACATTTTTATTTATTTTAAGTATAAACTTGCATATAAAATGCAAATCCCAGAAGAAATGAACTTTTCTTGGTACTTTTCTCACTCAGCAAAACATACTTTGTCTTCAGACACCCAGATCTCTGTATTAGCTTTGACTTTGTGAAAACACCTCACACTTCGACACACAACTCTGCTGTCTCCTGCCTGCAGCTTTGCAAGTCCACACGCCCAAAGCAACTCCAGCCTCTCTCCAACACTGCACGTACAGTGAGAGGTGAAGGACAGCAGGATGCCCTGGGTGCTCGTTAAATAAGTCACATGGTAACATATAAAAAAAAAAAAAGGACCAAGTGTCACAGCAAAGACAGTAGCAACACAGAAAATCGGCACAAGCGGTACCTGTTTTTCTGAGCGGGAAGTCATCTTTGGAATCGTACATCCCCAGTACAGGGTGATTGTAGGTGCCGGATACGCCGCTTTGGGGTGGGGAGCTCTGGTCCAGTGAGCTGTGCTGTGTCTTCCTGCACAGAAAGAAAGAGAAAGAGAAGGGAGAAGCTTTAGACCAGTGACACACAAGGGGAATGAATGCAGCTTCGCCCTATCTGTTATCTCTCAGTTAGTGGGGAACAGTGCAAAAAAGACCTTGGTACTCACTTTGTCCTTCTAGGCACTCTTACAAAAAAGACAC
This sequence comes from Buceros rhinoceros silvestris, assembly GCF_000710305.1. Classification (NCBI taxonomy): domain Eukaryota; kingdom Metazoa; phylum Chordata; class Aves; order Bucerotiformes; family Bucerotidae; genus Buceros; species Buceros rhinoceros. Next base: position 40,575 of record NW_010407603.1, on the reverse strand, counting down.
TGAAGTCTAATACACAGGGAGGTAATGAAACACGTGCTTAATTTTCTGTATAAGAATTACGCTGTTGAGCACAGCTCAGCTCATGAAGGTGTTTAACCCTGAGTATAATTTTAAGGGTGCTCTTGGGCTGGGTTTTGCAAATCATATTCTTGAAGCTAAACATGGGTGTTGTTACCCCCTTCACTGAATAAAATCCAGACATATTGAAGTCTAAGGATGAAATAAAACCAAAGGATGAGCACAGTAGGTGCCACATGTCTAAACTGGCCAACAGCAGCCATGCTGCACAGGTGGTCTTCTGCCTTTCGCTTTGCTGCCGCCCGACCCAAGCACCTCGCAGAGATAGGGCCAAACTACTCAACACCTTTCCAGATTAACTTCTCAAAGCTGATAATTTATAGCTTTGTTTGAGCAGGCTGCTGGAACTAAATTACGGTCTGTTTGCTAAGGATATTAAATAATGAATGAGTTTTCTAAGCCTCCTACCAGTTTGTTGGCTGCATTTTTCCTCCTTAATGACTTGCGCCCAGCTTTGCTGTTTCTCGGGAGCTCTACCAACCCTGATCAGTACAGACTTCGGGGAGTCTCCAGACTGTGCATGTTAGCAGAGTAGCTACATCAACAGAATGACTGATTTAGCCATACGGCTATCAAATAATCTCACATTTTAAGTTTAAATAAACAGAATTTAAACCCTGTATTACTTCTTCAAAACACTTAAAAAAATGGGAGAACAGAGAGCGAGCACTTTGTCAGACAAAGTGAGTATTTGCATTTTTACATTGCCTAATAACCAGGCATTCTTGGAGACCTTGGTTCAAAACATTCTCCTACAAATGGTTCTTTAAGGAAGCAAAATGAGCCATTCCCAACTGAAAATTACACCTCTTCATCCAATTCTTTGAGCAGTTAAGTTTTGAAAGCTCAGATCAGAAGGAGGCTGTTTGGTGAGACACAGAACATCGATTCCGCTACAAGTTACACCCTTCAAAAAATAAGGGGCTAACGAAACATCAGGAAAATGCATCGAATTTGCACATGATTTGCTTACAAAACAATCTCTGAAAAGTTTATTTGAACATCTACATCAAAATGTTCTATACCCATATTTCTTACCAAGCAGCATGATTCACTGTGGCTGCCTAACTCTCCCCCCTTTATATTCCAAACTGCTCTGTCCATACATGCAGAATAATTTTTCGGGCTCTTACACAGTTGTATTCTTCATTAGTATTCGTGCACATCATGTACTCTTATATTCGCACCAATAAATGCCCACATGCACGCACAGTTTAATCATCACCTGAAATCAAAACAGCACCAAACTGAAAAATATTTGAATCCCTCCCGAAAACAGGAGCCGCTTTCTCCTCCCAGATCTGCTCACACTATGGGAAGGCAGCACAGAGAGATGTTTCACAAACAGGAAGCCCAGACGCTGCAAGCCAAGAGCCCTTGAACCCATCATGGCACACAATGAACATTTTTGCTCTTGCCTATACAAGCAATAGGACTTTTCTTTCTCCCTTTTTTTTTTTTAAGTCATGACTTAAGCTGCACAATCACATACATTGAAGCTATTTTCATCATTTTGTTAGGGAATGCACAGGAACTCAAAGGGCCTGTTTAGATGTGCTTGGGGGTTGCTGAATGACAGATATTTAACTCTGCAAACAGGAATACATTATACAGCTCAAGGACCGGGATCCAACGCCCTACGCTGCTTCGAGCAAAACGCACTGGTCTTGCATGCCCATTCCAGAAGTCTTGAAAGCACTGAAATCGTATACTAAATCGAGCTTGCAGGCATTCCTTCACATAACACATCCCCTGTTCTTTGAGCTCTAAGGTCCTTCAAAAACCCGTGCACACAGCAAAGCACACGCGACGTAAACTGAGTATACATTCAAACATAGGTACCTGTGCTAGAATGCTCTGCGTGCAGAGACTGTAGACACCTATGTACGCTGGAATAATTTAATGTATAATTATACCTCTCTACCTCCTTACTGTGCAAATACTCACTCCCTTTCCTGATTGCTACCACACTGAATGGCTTCTGCCAGCAACTTCCTAGGGAAATAATAGCCCTGTTCGCTAAGCCCGAGGTGCTCTGTCTGTGTTTCTGCGAAGCCACTCATACTAAGTATCTTGAAGAGGAAAACTTCCAAGGAGCAGGGCTGTCCAGCGGGTTCAGAATCCACAGAAGGGACAGTATGACAGTGAAACTCAAAAGAACTCCTTCTGCTGTTGCCTGTCATCAGCGTAATCTGAAAATTACAGTCCACAAAGCTACTTCACACAATTACTTATAGACTGGAGCTGTGTACATTAAACAGAGTTTACAAAGTGGCTTGGATGCTGAGCTGCAGATCGAGCAAGATCTCTGTGAAAACCTCCAAGAAACATTGCTCAGTGTTACCAAGTTCCTTTCTTTTGTTTAGTAGATCCTTCGGACTATGATGACTACATTCTGCAAAACCTCTAAAACTGATCCCTTTTCATTTCAAGGGTTGATCTGCAAGAGCAGCAATGCCCTTTAACATCAGTGATTAATTAGAAAATATTCACTATGAACAGTCAACATTCCACCAGCAACTGACAGTGTTGAACAAAGTTAAGCGGACAACAGATACTGAAGGCAAAAGCATCTGGACATCTCGATGGACAATCAAAGCCTGGCCCAAAGGAGCGACAGCTATTTCACATGTCAACGGGACATATTTTCATGTCATGGCCATTGACGTTAAACTGCTGTGGTGTTCAATACCCTTAGGAGAACTTTTTTTTCCAAGTAATGCTTTAATTTTGTTTTTAAAAAGGAGTTCAGAAACCTTAATAAGACCAAAGGAAGTGCTTAAAAGCAGGCGTGTCATTTAAAAGACTATTTCAGCATCTGTTACCACTTAATTGGCTTGCCTGCTCACAGTAGGAGCATCAAGTCTATCTTCTGCAAGCCTCGTTTGCATGCGTTAAATCCAAACACCACCCAGTTGAATCACATTAGAATTATGTGCGTACATAAATATCTCTCTAACTGAACCAGTAACCTATGAGACGCCATATAAATAAATACTAATGTGTAATTGATTTAAAGGTTTTTCTCCTTTCCAAAAAAAAAAATGGTTTTAAAATAGAACAGAAATGAAAAACCTCCAACTACTTCCCTAACAACTGAAGGGTTCATTTAAAAATCCTCCACCGCAAGATGAGACACTACAGTCACGCAGCCCTGCTGCCACCTGCCCTCCTCCAAGGCTGAGCAGAACGAGCTCACGCCTCCCTGCAACTTAGCACCACGACAGACCCTTCGAAAGATTTGTGAGGTCTCCGAGGCTCTTTCTTCCCTCTTCACATCTTGTGGTAGAAACCAGAAGACTGATCCTCTCCCCACCACAAAACAGATGGAGGGAAGATGAGAGGCTGGCAAGCCTGTTAAACCCAGAAGAAAACGATGTCCCCTTGCCCAACAGTTTGTACATTGTCTCTACCTCTTGGCATTCCTGGAGCATCACAAGAAAGGGATTAACATATGTCGCAATAAACCTAAACAATATATATTGGTGCTCGGAAAGTTCTCAGTGTTAGCTTAAAACAGGGCAGGGAACATACTGAAACCTTAAACATGATTTGGCTAAATAATGTCCTGCATCACCCCTGGCCCTGGAACATACAGGGGAATTACTTTGACTCATCTCCCGAAGCTGGATTCTCAGTGAAAAAGTGCTCATTTGAAAACTGTGCAAAACACAATGAATTCAGACCACTCCCAAATCTATTTTTTCTCTTTTCTAAATTCACCTGTGACGGCAACCCTATGCCAGGTCTCTCTAGGGCCAAAGGATCAAAGGGATTGGAAGACAGCATTTTTTTATTATCCTTAATTCTAATTGACTTTATACCACTTTTGCATTACCAGGCTTTTTAAAAAACAAGCAACCAACCAAAGGAGAACACAGTGGTTCAGAGTCTTCAATTGCCTTTAATAAAATCCTCAAATTTCTGGGTGACTCTCAATTAAGAACAGTGGAAAATCAATTATCTAAAAAAAAGATACTTATGTTGCTTTGACTGAAATTCAGTTCCTTCTATTTCTTCTACCATCCTTGATACTAACCTAGCGGGCCTTCAGCTATTACCTTTGCATAAGTGATCAACATTTCACTACTTTAACCAGTGCCATAATTACATAATTTGGAAGTCTCAGATGTGATTTTCAGAGATGTATTAAAACTGCTCAATCTCGCCTGACTGGAATAATGTTTGAATTTTTCTGCCAACTACACTTTAGCATTTCTGTACCAGCTCATTCTTGTATTTGGAAACATCTTCTAGCTATGACCTCATCATCCCAGAATACATGCTAATTTTTTATGACTTAAAATACTGACAGACACTCAGCTTGAACACAAATTTCACAGCAAAACTTGCTTGACTTTTGTCATTCAAAATTTCATGAATTTATGGTCACTGGAGACAACATCCAAAACACTTTTTTTTGTTAAACATAGATATTCACAGTGTTATAGTAGGGCGAGTTTTCAGATCCGTCTCAAATTCTCTGGTTTTGTTTTATACAATGAGGAAGTGAATGTCTGAAACTGAAATTTGTACCATTCTCAATAATGCCATCGTTTATATTTGCTGTTTGGTGCGTTTACGCTAATGAAAGAAGTCACTCCTTGTTCCCATGTCATTATAACACCAGCTGTTACCTTCTCAACCCTCATGACATTTAGGTTTTCTGGAAGACAACAGTTGAAAACATAGATGTTGGGACAATTCCAATTACAAGTGCAGACAGGATGTACTTGATGTTTCCAGCATTTTACAGAGAAGAGCCAAGAAAGGAAAACTTCCATCTTGGAGAGATTAAGATGAGCGGTAAGCATTAAAGGCTTTAAAAGTGCAACGCTAGCTCAGCTATCCTGAGTTGCAATTCACTGAACACAAAAAGTCATTTTCCCATCTTACTGAAGTTCAAGTTTCACAGCATCTGGGTGAAAAAGAGAATTTGTAAAGGTTGCTCTTGATGGGAGAACTTGCAAGTTTGAGTAACCGTGGATTAAAGATGACAGCAAAGACCTCTACTCACAAAAATACTGTGACTGTCACCGAAGATATGAAATAATTCACACTGAAACCCTCTGTGAAACGCATTTTGGTAACATACAGCAAAGTCAAACCCTGGTTCTACCACTGTTCTCGTTCACCCAGTGAACCCATCAGCTCTATTCCCCACCTCTCCAGCAACTGTGAAAAAGGTGGCACTGGCTGAATCATGAAGATAAGCCCAGTACCACTTACCCATACCAGAAGCGAGGGTCACTGGATATGCAGTGGTTGAGATTCCGGTGTGCCAATGCCTTCTTCTTATTTAAGACAAATTCTTGTAATTTCATCTTTACTTCTGTGCTTGCCACTGCACCTGAAATGTCAAAAATAAAAAAGGTTATTTCCTCGATTCACATACATTAAAGAATTTACATTGCTAAAAAGACTTAGAGTTAAATTTTTGATCTCCAGGCCAAAGGAAGAACTTTTCTTTCAAAAAGAAAAGAATAAAGTGCCTCCAGTGAGGAGGAGTTTTTGATTTGGGTTTGGGTTTTTTTTTTTTTTGCCTTTAGCATTGCATATAATCACAAATTACGTTTGAAAACAGAGGTTTAATCAGAGATTTATCATTTCACTATAAAAGATTAATGAAGAGGATTTTTACACTTGCATAAAAGTACACTTAGAATAAAGCACTTGTACTAGGTATTCCAGCTTTCTTTTAATCAAAGGTATTTAAGAAAAAGGGTCTTCTGCACACTCAAGTTTTTAAATGTCACATCTGCAAGAAGAAGGGGAACGAGGAGAATGTCTCATATGTAGATTTTGTCTTGAAAACTCTTGTAAATAGGGTCCTCTTTGTTCAAAACTATCTGTGTACAGTAAGACCTACATAATATTCCAATTCATTTACAAGTGTGCAATCTATTTCTTCCAACAGAAAATCCAACATTTAAAGAAGAAAGTCAGTAATTTTGTATCGTAGAGTTAAAATGTCAACTGTGTAATTTCTAATCATTATTTCCTCCATAATAGAGACCAGTCTGTTTTACTGCGATGATGGATTAAAATTATCATTCGGTTGACAGAACAGATTCGCAGGCAGAATTCCTGATGGAGTAACGCATAGAAAGTTTGGCAAGCACAACACATGGAAAATGATGGTTCATCTATACCGTGGCATAAAGCAAGAATTCCAAAGGAAAATAGCTGGGCTACACGAAACTGAAAAGGCCAGGAAAACTCTCTGCTCTACTGGGAATAAAAAGTTGAAATATGACAGGGTGATCTTTTGTCTCCTGGATCCTACTCAACAACGCAGTGCCATTTGACAGACTGGAGAAACAGTTTTTTCTGTCTCCCCAGGAGAAGAAAACTGCAATATTTCTGTAAAGCACTGCCTGAAGATGTAATATTGTTCAACCACCACATTCAAAAGCTTGGAAATTCACCTTTTTAGGGCCCTGCCTTTCTCACAAGCTCTACCAATTTAGGTTTGGCATGTAGCCCAATGAGTATTTCAACTGAGGAGCTGGAGATAAATTCATAGGAGGGTAGCCGCTAGACCAGAATAGGTGACAAATTCATGCTTAAAGGCCATCTCTCTCCAAGAAGTGTCAGTTTTAATCTACCAGCATCTTTAAATTTATCAAACATGGCAGTGTTCCGTCAGTTTTGGATAAATCTGACATTACTTAGAAGACTTGAAACTAAACATTTTTGGATCCTCAGGCTTAGAAAAGCTCCCCTTTTGTAAAGGAAAAGAAAGGCCCCACGCATGCTTAAAAAGATAAAAATGTGTATGTCTCCCCTTCCCTGGGCAACACTGGAGCCACAGACCAAGCTGTGATGTGAGACCTTTCGACCACTACTCAGCTCTTGACCCTTGAGTTGAAAGATCAAAAGAATAAAGCAAATCTAACTCACTTTTAATACACTGTACTGGGTCATTCTGGGCCCAGTCACACTGGTACAGGTAGAAGCAGTGTGCAGTATCCAGTAAAGACGTTAAATAGGACTCCAAAAGCAGAAAGGGACAACTTGTCACATATGTGATAGTACACACCATGCAGGGGTGAAAGAGAAGAGGACAAGAGCAGAAGTCGGACATCAAAAGCCCGTTGGTATGGAGTAAGTCCATCGGCAGGAAGCAGACACTCAACTCCAACGGAAGCAAAAGGCAAGGCAGAATAAAAGTAGGACGACAGAGAAAGAACCGGAGAGTAAGTGCCCACACAGCAGCCCTGCCTAGGGGAGCAGCTGAGCACGGTGAGGAAGAGCAAGCTGGGAAGCTGGCCTACTCATTTAGAGGGTCTGAGTGTATGAGGAGCAGGGAGCCAAGAGCACATCACCTGATAAAACTGCCAACAGGAGAGAGCCTCAGCGAGCGAAGTACTGCAGACAACAGCACAGCTTTGAAGAGTCAGAAGACTGAGCCAGGTTAACACCGCAGAGACAAAACCAAGTTACGGGCTGTCCCAGGATCAAATAGTTCCCGAATACAGGACAGTTGTAGTGGGGAGAGAACGAGGGAGGGCAGAAGCAGGACAAGGCTCTTGGGGAAGTGGAAGGCTGCACAGTGCAAGAGTAGAGGAGCAGAACAAATCAAATATAACGGGAGACAGCCCTTAATGATAATGTGGGCTGATCACAGCCGGCCAGCTTGTAGGAGAAAGTCCAAGACAAGCCACAGTCCAAGGCTGCCTGAGCAGCAAGGGATTGAACAGTTCATCTCCGGAAGCGGCTGGAAACTCCAACGCACAGGACCAGTTCTAGGGTCAATGTTAACAGGGACAACGCAGGACAACCAACTACCACTCCTTATCCGGCGCAAAGCCCACCTTTATTTTCAGATACGCTTTCCTTTTTTTTTTTGTGGAAGTCATGCTTTTGATCAAAAGCTTCATGAGAGCAGCAATCAGTTCATGATGGGCAGGTTAAGGCTCCCGAGACGAGAATGCAAGGAACTGATATTATGTTAATCTGAACCGATTTGTTATTTGCCTTCTAAAAGGTGTAAGACAATGTATTTTGGCTTACACTGATGGAGGAAGAGGGAGGATCAAGTATACATCTATTATACACTCTTCATATTTCAGATCAGGACAATTTTAGCTGTGCTGAGCTTAACAAAATCTTGTGATGTGAGAAAATTAACTTAAGTATTCTTAAAAGCTGGGGTGCTATAATGATTACACACCATAATGCCTCTTAAATATAAAGTAATTTAAAAATAAAACTGTGGTCACGGGAACGGGACCCTCAGTTAACATCCCCAAATTCTGGTTCTTTCCTCTCCATGCATGCGTTTCATCCAAAAGGTGCTTTGGTGTTTTTGCAATTTTACAGAGATTTGGGCATTTTTATTCATTTTCACATTAATGAGAATAGCCAGATAGCAATTTTGCAGAAAGACCCAGCAAAACACTGACACAATATTAACAGCTGATGAGAAGAGCAGGGTGAAGTGGAAACGCGTATAGCTTTCATCCACTTTGGAAAATCACACGCAGCAGTCAGAAAATGGAAAGTATCACACATGGCAGCCAACCAGGCACCAGAGCAGCAAACCTGCATCACCATCACCACCCTTTACTCAGTCCTGAATGTTAAATTGCTGCTTTTAAGTAGATTCTAACTCTTTGGTCTTTCTAGTATTTGAAGCGAATGAAACCCAACTCAAACACAGAGAGACATGCTGGACCTCCTATGAACTGCTTTGTGAAGATAGTGGGGTAAGTCTGAGCATTCCCTCATTTGGGCTGCAGTTTCAAGTCTGCTCATGCAAGAGGCACGTGCAGGGAGTGGGGAATTCAACCTTCAGATAGTTACTTTTAGTCTCCTAGACCCCAGTCCGTTCCTACTAGAAAAACTCTTCTTGGAGCTTTATCTAGTTCCTGTTCCCCAGAGCGCATCCCATCTCCTGGTACCCTTCAGCCCTCTCCACTTCTTCCATCACCGGCTCCTTTATTTCATTTGAAATGAAGACCTAACGAGTTGATAGTATGACTTGGCGAGGTATTTTTCCTCCCATTCATGTCTAAAAGAAAACCGAACAAGCAACCAAAGTGTCTTTGATAAGGGAAATTGTGAGGCCATAATAATTTCACTGAAGCTCGTGAAGTGCATAATGACACGTGGGAAAGCCAACCACAATCTGTAACCTCATGAAAGAAGTACTTTCTGAATGAAAACACTTTAAAGCTAAGAACTGAGAACTCAGTTACATCTTAAAAGAGTGAAATTAAGACAAGTATAAGAACAAGAAAAGCAGTGTGCATCTGGTGTATTTTACGGGCTTAATATTCTGCCTCCATTAGGAATGCTGCCAAAAATACTTCAAAAAATGTTAAATCAAGTAAAGAGACGATACGCTTCCTTTTGAAAAATGCTGAAATGGCATTTAGTAAGACAAAAATGAAGATAAAGCATAGAAATACGTTTCTCTCTTACCCTCTATACCTCCTACCAGTTTACATAAGCTCCCTGTGCAGCCAAGCTCTGCAGAGAGGCTCCTGTGAAGGTTTCTCCAGCTTTGTAAGGCTGCTTTATGGCTTCCATTCACCTGTTCTACCTGTCTTCACTGAAACAAGTGAGCTGCTTTTGCTACTTACTTTCTTTTCCTTTCTCTTTGTTTTTTAGCTGCTGAAGTTTCTGCTCTCGGTGCTGCTTCTCCAGCTCCTGCTCTTGTCGGTGCTGCTCCAACTTCCTCTGGTGCTCCAGCAGCTCCTGCTGATGCTTCATTGCCAGCATCTCCTGCTGCTGCTACGGAGACAGGACGAGGGGATAAAGAGCAAATTAACACTGACAGACTTCCCAGAGCTAAACCAGAAACTGCTATCAGGTGACAAGAATGTTGCTTGATTTACAGAAACAGGAAAAACGGCATTTTCCTCATCTAGAGGCTCCTGCACCACAATTCCCTTCATACAGCCCACGGATAGGCAGTTATACTAAACCACAGGCGCTAAACCATAAGCTCTGGGCTTCAGGGCACTGTCCATTTACAAGCACAAGCATCCTGTTCAGAAAACACCCTCTTGGAGAACGCGACAAAAAGCTTCTGCCCAAAATAGGTGCTTCCCCAACCACTTTGCCGCTGGGTCCCTGGATATTTGTTTTCTCTCCATCACTTGTTTTAAGTAAACCCCTTTAGGACGCTTTAGTTACGAATGCTCATTCATTCACCATATACAAACCTAATGCTGAAGGACTCCTGCTGAGCTCACCAGGTCAGCAGCAAAATACGCCATCGTCAACACAGGCTTTGCAAGACCAGTTCAGTTCCCCTGTGCATATAATTTTTTGAATAAGCCTTTAATTATATGACTTTGCACTCTTATTTCTCCAACAGTCCTTCTCTCCCTCTGTGTATATAGAGCAGTTCCCATGGACTGGGACAACCATACCTTTTTAACTACATCAAACACTGGTAATTTCCTGTCTGCCGCACAAACCTCACAGCCCAAGCTAAACACAAAAGCATTACCTGCCTTGTGGGCATGATCACCACCCATTTCTCAGCCTAATTATAAAAGAATTGATTCATCACTATTAAAAAAAAATCCAATAATCTCTCAAGGAAGAATTTACTACCCCAGCGCTCTTGAGTCACACACATTCAAGGAAGAACCAGGAGACAGGCTGCCTAATTAAGGTCAAGATTTGCAAAGCTTTCATCAAATGGGATGTTCAAGACTTGAAGCACCAAAGGCTCCTGCCCCCGTCCACTGTGCAACACCCCCTCGGGTCTCCAAATCCCAGCACCTGGAAGATGTGCATGGACACACCAATTTCCTGGAAAATCTAGAGTGGATCTCCCAAACCCAAAGCATCTTTTCTGGGTCCAGGGAGGATTTCCCCAGGGACTGGAGGCAAATGTTCGATCGTTGGGCTCTGGGGTGGTACCTGTCAGTGCTCAGAGAACACCCCACGTTTTGACAGCCAGCCAGGAGCAAGCTGGGCTGTGGAAAAGCAGATGACAAATGACAAGCCTCAGCAGCTTGCAGCTTGGCTAGGTGTGAATGGATCTCCATGGGGCTTGCAAAAGGCGATTCCCCTGGCACAGGGCTTCTCCCTTCAGTTCCACTGAAAATTGCTTTTTCTTAAAAAAAGCTCAAACTAAGATTTGCCACCTTCCAGTGTTGTTTGCATCCTCTGCAGCAAGATACGTGCTAAAGCCAGCTACAGGGGCTGCTCCGATGTCTCCTGCAAACTCCCCTGCAGGCAGGAGCCCGCCAGCTCCCCGCCGCCCCGATCGCCTGACGTCCGCCCTGCGCTCTTTATGTTGGCAGCTTATAAACTAGCAGATTGATTTTAAGCTGGCAACCGTCACCTCCAAAACCCTTACCGCTCTAGTGATACGAGACTTCTCCGAGGCTGGACTTAACGGGTACCTGTACTCACACACCACTCACTGCTCCAGGTGCACAAAATCCTGTATGTGGAAAGGGACAGGGCAAGCCATGGCTATGAAGACAGGGAACCTGCTCCCTCCAAGAACACGTCTCACTCCATCCTTCTCCAAACCCTGACAGCATGAGCATACACAAGACTCTCACCCCACAAACACCGATTTTTCCATCTCTTTTTCTATTTAGGCTTTTGACAGCCATTTCTTATTTTAATCTGAGGTACTGTACATTAGTACTACCCAATGCTTCAGCTGCATACAGACTATAGAGAATACACATAAAATTATACCATTCTATATAAAGATGCAAAAAAATAATCTGCCTGGCTATCTGCTGGAAATTCTTGATGGAGGAGTCCCTGCTGCTGCCGGATCCAAGCAGGCAGACTGTTGCAAAACACCGAAGCCCAGTTAGCAGAATTTGCGGTGACTGCACCTATGTTTCCCTTCCTAATTCTATTGAATTTTATGTAAACAACGAAAAAAAAAAGCCAGACTCTAAAAGCCTACCAAAGGAAAAAACCAAAAAAATCCTAGAGAAAACTAGTTATTTTTGTTTTATAATTAAGCAGCCGCTTCCGCTAACACATCTCCATTTGGAGAAAGAGAATCTTTTCAGACTTCCAACAAGTCCACCACATGGTGGGCTTTTATAACCTAGCCATAGAAAGTATGCAAATGAACAATATTTAATGCACAATATGTTAAAACAGGTTTTGTTATTTTTATGAAATCAGGAGCCTTTTCTCTCCATCTGCAGTCTCCGAAGCTCTGCATGCTATGCTTCCTGTGATGGTTTACATACATTAGGATGCTTTAGAAGGAACTGTGCTTTCATTGACATCTGTAGTGAAATGTAAATGAAAAGACCAATTTGTAGCTGGATGGCATATAGAAGTTTCATTAGAGATGTATTGTTTCCGCTGATTTTGACCCCAGTTTTGAAATCTTTTCAAAGTTGAAAAACTGAGAATAAGAAAAAAGAAAAAAAAAGAAGCAACCTCTCCAATCATACCCATGAAAAGAGAAAAGAAATTGCTTTGTCGGTGCCTGCTGGAGCCTCAGAAAACGACTAAAGAAAACCCATTCGGGTGCTCTGTCTGAACTGAGACACCTTCTTACAGCATGAATATTTCTCCACACTTAGGGCTGAAAACCAACCACACCAACGGTATTTTGTCAGGAAATTCACCGTGCAGGCTCGGCACAAGGCAGGAGCGCAGGTGATGCAGTGCCTTCACCAGCTTGGGCAATCCAGCTTGGTCCTCCGAGGACCTCGGAGAAGGATTTGCGGCGCAGACCTAAGGTGAGGCTTGCATTGTCATCCTCGCTGCTATGACACCCATCTTGTCAGGGCAGAGCCAGAGGGAGTAGAGCCATCACATTAAATCACAGACTTCTGTGCAAAATGCCCCTTCTTTGCTTTAAAACTGTACGCTTTGAAGTTCACTTGATGCTAGACTGTGCCCCAGATTTTATATTTTGGGGGGTTTACAATTTAATTTTCTTAATTTTTTTTTTTTTTTTTTTGCTGATGCTTTGTGAAAAAAAAACCCCTAAGCAGCACAAGAAATAGCGTGGCCCAGATTTTTATTTTTGGGGGGTTTACAATTTAATTTTTTTAATTTTTTTTTTTTTTTTTTTTGCTGATGCTTTGTGAAAAAAAGACCCATAAGCAGCAAGAGAACCACCAGCTAACAGGAGAAGCGGGAAACCTGCTAACTTACAAAAAGCTGTCCTGTGCACAAAAACCCCTCAAACTTCAGAAGAATAAGGGCTTCTGCTTCAGTTAAAGAAATCAAGGCAGATTTTAAGAGGTAGCGAGCATTCAGACCCATGTGTGCTCAACTGCAGCGAGCTCTTACACCCTTCCCGCACTCAACTTCTCTGTCAAGGGAATACCCACACATAGTGGGCTTGGTCTGGCATTTAACCTTCCTTTGACTACCTCGGTGGAGGCAAAAAAAAAAAAAGCCTAATGATGTCTAAGGGCAAAATGCTTCAGAGCTGAATTTGAGTGGGATGCAATCTCCCATGCTTGGAACTTTTGGAAAGTGCCCGAGTGAGGAATTTATAAGCATCTCTTGAACTGCAATTCATGGCATACCAAGAGACGCTGAGTTGGCTGAGATAAGGATTTTTAATTACCAAGCGAGTCCATGCTCACGTACCACATAACACATCAGATCTCCCTTGCTGGCAAATGAATCAACACCGACCCCGCAACATCCGTGTGTTAATTGTGCGTAGCTGGAGCGGTGTGTTTTTTTCCCCCCAACTGTAATGAAATTTAAATATTTGAGAAATATAAAGTGATACACCAAGGGAAATCCCTTGCATCCAGACTAATTCAACTATCAATTTGAGGAGCGAATCACGTGACGAACACGCACACTGTATCAGGGAGTGCAGTAGGAACATCTGAATCAGGTGCTCGTGCCAAAATAAATATTTGTAAATGTTTATAACTATGGGGATTCCTGCATATGGTTAATGTCACTGCTTCCACTATTGATGAAAACTGCACAAATGTTCAGCTGTACCTGGAGGTAGTGTTCCTGGTGCTCCTTTAGCATACATTAATCTTAATAAATGTAATAAGAAGAATGCAGAGAGTTTCCAGGTATTTATCTACTGCCAGCTAGCCATGAGGATGCAGCAGTGCAGTGGATTTTGCCATCGTATTCCTCAATTGTCTTCAGTTCTTGAGCATGTCTACCTAGAACAGAGACTGCCGCCTTATCAGGAAGCACACTGTCAACTTCCACTGCACGAAGAAACCTCTTTTTAAGCAAAGCCGAGCTAAAATAATTTCCTTTAGTTGTTACGACACAAGTGGAAAGTCTGAAATCTACCGCAGCCTCAGCCCAGAAGCCAGTTCATGCCCTCCTGGGAAGCACGTGGTGCTGACAGCAAAGATCCCATCGACTAGAGAGAATGAGGACATATTTCATGAAGACACATGGCATTAAGCCTTCCATAGCCACTCCTCAATTTGCTAAATGAATAGCAGGAAAGCGGGTCCTTCCTGCATCCCAGTACCTTGCAGACACTACCTTATTCTTGCCCCAGGGCACTGTTCTCAGCCCACACTCCTCTGCTGCTTCCGTCCCATTCAACCTTTAAAGGTGCTTCTGTCATTTACTTCATTTGCCAAGATAAAACCGATTAAAATCTGCAAAGCAGGAGAGGTTTTGAAGCTTAGACTATAGCTCCTAGTTTTTTGTAATATATATTGTGAATAGCTTACTGCAATCAGTGGAAGGCAGTGTAAAACTCTCTGTAGCCAGACAGCTCGCCCTTACTCGTGCAGTCGGGGTGAGCAACAGTTGGCATACTTATGGACGATAAACGTTTCCTGGGATCCAAAGAAGCTTAGTGCATGTCCAATTCACATCTCGATCTATTCCTGAGACCACCTGCTGAAGGTGCTCCGGTGTGGTGGGACAGCACCCAAAGCACTTCTGCTGCCCTTCAGATTTGCAGGTGATTCCTCCCTGCACAAGGCAGCTAGGTTAAAGACAAATCAAGGATGGAAAGGTAGCCTGATTCTCCACCTATGGGTCAGCATTCCTCTCACGTGTACACATGGTTTCCATCTCAGACCAAGGTGATGCTGGCACAGTCCAGTCTATCAGAAGATTGCAGTCTGAAGACTTCTTCCAGGCAAGCTCAGAGACTTTGTACAAATACTTCATCTGCCACCTTTGGACAAAAGGTTGGCCTCTGATGGAGGTGATAGCTTCAAAAAAGTTCTAAGGGTGTGAAAGTAAACAATGTAAGGGTAGACAAGACCAAAAAAAATCCCCAAAGTAGATCTTCTGGACTTGCACTCTCAAAGGCTGAGTTATGGCATGAGCCAGCAAACATTTTCAGGAGCTTCACATAATTGTCCTCTCCCCTAGCAGACAGCAAAGGTGGGGTTTTAGTGCAAATATCGTTATTAAGGAAAATCAGCTGCCACCCTCTTTGGTAATACAGTTTTCAGGTGCTAAATCGGGCATTTACAAGGATTCTGTAAAAATAAAGGAAAATCATAGGTGACGATCAAGAAAGAACTCACCAAGACACACATACAAATCAACCCCCCCAAAAAATCATTAGCTATGGGTAGAAGCAAAGCACGGTTGTCGGCAGATTCAGGGAGAACTGCTGTATTGGCTTATGTTAGAGCAATCTCAATGCTGGCCATTCCTCTGGCCGAACTCTCTGCTTCATGTTCTCCTCATCCTGTTTACTGAAGTCTCAGGCTGTGGCTTTAGTTTCAGGATTCACTTTCTTGGCTCCGTCACGGCATGTTTCAGATATCTCCTGGAGCACCGGAGGCTACTCAGAATTAATAGTTATACTGGGAGATGGGGGGTGAGGAGGGGGGGAGTTGTGGTTTGCAGCATAAGCCAAGACACAAAAATATGAAAGTACAGCTCAGAAGAATGAACGTCTATCATCTCTTTTCTTGGAGGCATCAGCAGCTGAAGGTATATTCGGCGTGTCCCCTCCCAGCTATCAGGCAGGCTGACAGCAGGCAATCCCGTGCCAGAAACTCCTGCAGCCAGCACCTCCTCGCTACACAGGAAAACGATCCTTTCCATCTGACAGCTTCCTGGGCAAGAGACTGATCTTAAACATATCCCACTGAGAACGTCTGGTGTTCAAGTTTATGAGGCTCAAATGTCTCCAGGAAAGGGAACGATGGTTGTGTTCCCTGATCGCCAGCTCTAGGTGAAAAGATCCCACAGTATTATCCATTACATATGGATATACAATTTAGTCTCCTTCCCATGCCATTACTGCTTGCCTCTCCTAAAAGGCTGAAAGCTTGCACAGCAGCTTTGTCCCTCTAAGCCCTGAATACCTGCAAATGTATAGTGCTGGGAATTCATCCGATGTGTCTTTCCTCCCTGGCTGCAGTTCCAGTCTAGTTTTTACCCTTTCTCCAGAAGCAGAGTATCTGAGAGCCTTTCTAGAAAGCACTGAGATCCATCTGTAGTATCCAGCCTTGCAGCTGGATCCAGGGGGTAGCGTCCAGTGTTCAGTTCCTTCTCCCATTTTCCCTGCCTAAAAGTCCAAAAAACTCCTCTGCATTTGCCTCCACTGTGCTTTACATGGTTATTACTGAAGGGGAGGACAAATCCATACAGCTTGCCCCACAAGCAAGGAACATCCATCCGACCATGGATGGCAATAAGGAATCTCTGTAAATCAAAGAACCATACAAATCGTCCTGTAAAGGAAGGAGCCCCAGACGGTTAAAGCTAACGAGATTTTATCATGCCATAAGCGATCAGACATCAGTCCTCAGAGAAGCAGTTACATCCTCTGAGAACCGATTTAGAGTGCAGGGAGCAGAGGAGCTGCAATAGGAATGTGATGCTAAAATCAGTACCAGGAGTGGAAATGTAGGACAGAGATCCTGTAATGGGAGCGGCTAGAGGAGCGAGCACTTGGCAATTTTTGTCTTTTCAAAAGACCTAAGGTGCCCAGAGGAAGGCTGCCTGGTAAAAATGAACAGTCACCATCATCTGATGCTTCTGCAAGCTCAGAAGAAGCATCATATTTAAACGCAACATGCCACCAACATAAATATCAAATAATTCTTATTTTTTACACACCACTACCAGTTAAACAGGAAACAAATTCAGAGATTTATCCAACACATTGTTCATATTGTCTATACATGAAGTTCGTCACAACATGAATTATGTTTTAAGTGCAAGTTCATTCTCCCATACACCAGGTTGACATTGTCAAGGACCATATGCAGCTTCAGGAATTACGATTTCATGAATGTTAATTTATCAGCAATGGTGTATATTAACAGGTCAATATTCCTGGCATAATAGTAGGATCCAGCTGGGTATTTCTTTACTCCTGTCCTGATTCTCTGTGTTTTCTCTTTGACTGCTTCCAATCTATTTTATCTAGTTCAAAAATAAGATGAAATTTGAGTTGAAAGTACAGACATGTGAACTGCAAAATATTCTTTCTTTTGCTGTTTATTTTTAAATTCCAAATTGAAATAGAGACTACAAGGCTTCTAGCTTTAAAAAAACCACCACTGTATCCCAAACACATTTTACTGGGAGACAAGCTCATGTTGTACAAGATGAAAGAACAACCATTTGAAACCTTCTAAAGCTGTTTGGACTCCACAGAAAAAGTGAGCGTGTGCTACCAAAAAAGAAAGATCCTGTATCTGGTTTTCAGCCAGCACACTACGCCATTGCTGCCACTTCTGTCAGACATTCAGCCTTCAGAACACCCAAAGTCAGATCAATTTAAGCCAAATTTCAGCAGTTTAATTCAGGAGTTTAAGTAAACGCACTGAGTAAATGGCTCTTGTTTGGCTTCACCAAAGGAATGTGGAGCAACTGAGCTCAGGGGACAACGGGCTTTTCATGTCCCACTACTGATGGGTCAAGAAAACCTCCATATTTCTGCTGGAAAGCTGTCTGAAACCCAAAGCAAAGACACTTGAGTAATGGTGCAAAGAGGCCATGGCTGGCTGTACCGTGAGACTCCACGGACACCGGTATAGGGTTTCACAGGATGAATGACACCACATCCACTGGCTGCAGCTAGACCCGTGACTTCATATTTGATTGAGGTTTTTGCATCTGAAATGCTGGTTTATGCATCACAAAGCCGGAAAAATCTGGAGATGGCATTCTGCTCCTTCCACCCAACAAACCATGGCTGCTGATCTCAGAAGTCAAAACCAAACATGATTCTTTCACCAGTTTTAAAGTAGGTCTGTAAGGACCGGTGCAGACAACCCTCCTGCCTGAGCAATCCAGCTACAGTCCAGACACCACCATTTCTAGGAAAGAAGGTGCCCAAATTAACCCCGTCTGCTGCATGACGAGAGACACCAGTCTGTGTGCAGGTTTGTCCTCACTATCCTTGGAAAAGATCTTGACTTTGAAGCTGAGGAAAGTCACCCCCCACCCTTCAAAAAGAGCAAACACTCTTATCCAACAACAGCTTTGCCCAGGGTTACTTCCATCACAAGTTAAGTTTTACAGGATCCAGACCTTGAAGCCAGCTGCGTGTACCAGAAAAACGAGGCAAGGTCACTGAAGAAGAAGAGGAAGGTGTCTAGAAACAGCAAGAGAGCACGATACAATGCATTCAAGTAGTAACACAGCACAAAACGTTCAGTCTCTTTTTTTTTTTTTTTTTTACTATCAACTGTACCCAGCTGCAGTTTACCAAGAGGAATAATCCTATCACATCGGGATACAAACAGAGGCAGATGTCTGGTACCCCTGGGTTTCTTAAGTTTTCCTTGAAAACAATGTAGGCTGTGAGTACCAGGCATTCTCAGAAGAGTGGCACAGAACTGAGGAGAGCAAATCTCCCTGCGCTGGTTGCTGCAGGCAGGAAGGATGGAGCGGACACGCTCAGCTACAGGGGTCAGGGAATGGAGGTCTGTTCTTCCACAGTTCAACATGAGGAGCAGGGCACAGGGGAAGGGGCTGCTTTGAAGAAACAAAGGTGCCACCTTCAGCATCCCTGGCTGGGGGCATAGGGAAGGCACTCCTCAGTACAGCTCCAAGGGACAAGCAGATGACACCGACTCCATCACCACATTTGAAACAGGCACAATTTTTTTACCTGTTAAGTAGGAATCGATCCAGAGAGGCCACCAAAAAGAAGCTCCGGGCACTGTCAGGGCTACTCTGAAAGAATCCATGCTAAAAGACAAAGGGATTTGTGCCCAAGCAAACCTGTCATGTCAAGGGCAGGTGGCTCCAAATGAAAGCAAAGAGCAGCTTCTCACCTCAGCATCAACATGAGGTCTATTAAGTCTAGAGATGTCTGGGAGAAAAAAAAAGCCTTTTTCTTTACAGCATTGCAAAATCTATTTGCAAGACTCTCTGGAAGACTTGTAGTCTCAAAAATAAGGAATGGTCAGAAAGTTTCACCCCATGTCTCTGAACAAGGGGCTAACACCTCAGATGTGTTACCACCTCTCAATCAGGGCTCAGAAGCTACACTGACGAAAAAAATGTCATCTGAAACCAGAAAAAACTAACAAAACCATCTCCTCAGGCTTCATCTGAACATTGCTATATATATAAAGCCAATGTATGAAAACATTCCATGTATTTTTATTTATTGGCATAAAGCCATTAGGCAGCATAGCTTACTGTTAAATGTAGGAAATAGCTGATTTAATAGAAAGAAAACAATTTCAGGATTGCTCCTCGGTGAACATCATTACAAAGCTCCCGTCGCTGTTACATGTTGTTTACATGCAAGCCCATGACTTCTCCAACCATCCTGGATACAGCCTACCACTCTGCCGGCTACTGATGCAAACAAATACTCTTTTCTCAGACGAAGGGATAATCAGGAAAAGCATTGCACAACAGAATTAACATCTTTCCATGACTCCAGGTTAGGATTTCAAGTCCACAAGGAGCTGTGAGCTCAGCTGCTTCCCTGTGTTGCTATTCCATCAGCATCAAGACTCTTCTGGTGTCTCCAGTCATGTGCTAACACTGACGTGTGTCAGCATCCTGAATAAGTCTCTGGCTTTAGCTATAAAACAGCCAGAGCTGGGAAGAGCCCTGCTCTGAGCTCAGGCAGCCCAGGGACTGAAGTGATGAACCACATTACCCACCACGTCTTTTGCTCCTCTGCTGAGCTCACACCACCCGAGGTGCCTCTTGCCCTGCCAAAGCATGGATCCTGCTCCTCTTCAATCATCTCGCTCCAGCCCTCAACCAGAAGGCAAATGGAAAAGCTTTTGGTAACTTCCAACTGATCTTGGCTGGGAATCGATTGACTCACAAAGGAAAAAAATTCTCTGCTGATTCCTTTGCAATCAAAGGTCAAGCAAAGCTCACACTGGGACCTGCAGAAAGGCTTTCCACCATCTCACCGACAACGGTCCAGGCATCAGGCTCCTTACTCCATTCTTGCTTTTGTTTAGGAAGGCAGATTTGAAGGCGAGTGGAAAATCTACCTCATTAAATGCAAGCAGCTACAGGAGCAAGGAGCCATCGCCCCTGTCCTCAGCAATCCTGCAGCAGCCTCCAATGCTCACCTGCTCTGGCCTCCTTTCCTGCACCGTTGTCGCACGTCAAGCCTTGGCAATCTGCAACGCTGCGCTCTAGTTGTGAAAGACAGTTTTCCCTATTTCCGTATGGTGTGAAGTCTTCATAAGACTCGGCTTATTTTCCCTAAACATGTCAGGGTTTTCTCGTTACCACATGCAACAATCCCACTCCCTCCACGTGTCGAGCTCCAACTCCATCCCTCACACCTCCCTTCCACAAACACTATTTCACTCGTAGTCCGGCTCTCCAAATTGCACAATCTTCTGGAATTTGGCACCTTTCTGTGAAGGCCATTTCTTCCAAACCTCGATATCTATAACAGCAAAGACAGCTCAGAGGGGACACAGGAAAGAAGGATTGCACATGCAGACAGAAGGACTGTGACCATGCTGTTGTCATCTTTTGGACTAGGTCAGATGATTGAAATTGGGCTACTTGGAATAAAACCAAGTTTTGGAAATCGCCAAAACTTCAGATCTCAATAGGAAGAAGTTATCTAATTGAACAGAAAAACAAGATAGACATGCCAGCATTTTTCAAGTCTAATATCATTTACTTAAAAAGACCTTAAGATGTTTCTTGCACTAGGGCTTTGTTTAGGGGGTAGGAGAAATGTTCTCTCCCCCTCTTAGTTCACACTGACACCACAGTAACAAAAGAGAGAAAACAAACAAAATGTGTGTTCCTCCTGTACTAGCTAAGGGATTAACATTTAAAATGAGTAAACTCTTTAAAACCTTCAGAGTGATGCCCACCGTAACTCAGCGATGCTGGCTTTATGTCTGTCTGCCCAAAATATGGAAGAGCTGCTTAAGAAATGCATCAAAACTATTTTTTTCCTTTTAGCAGCAGATGCCCAGCCACTCAATTCCTGTTGGCAAAACAATTCAACATCTCTAAGTGGAAGAGTACAAATATGTAACTGTACCAGATTCTCCTATACCCAGAATATGTTTATAATCTAGGAACTGTAGGCAAAAAGGTTTACAAACAGGCGTAAGACTGGGTAAAGTACAGAAATTGTTGCTCTAGTGCACAAAGAGATGAACAAATAAACACTTTGCACTGTTGATTAAAATGGTGGGTGCTTGGCTGTCATGAAAAAAGTCAAATTAATTGATTCTAGATAGTGCTAGACATGCAAAACATAGTAAGACGTAGAAATTCTTCCTCCTTCACAGGAATGATTTACGAAGCAATTGCAGGATTTAACGGTATGTTTAACAATCACCTCCAAAGAAACCAGTGCCAGGGAGAAAGTCAAAGAACTGCCATTTTGTTTGATGTCAGAGTTAAGTTTAGAGCTTTGATGTTTGCATTCTTAAATTTTGGGTTGTTTCGTTTAGTCTAACTGTGGGAGCACCAAATTTTTTGAAAATAAGTTTGCAAGATGCACAATCACCTTGCAATAGCTGCTGAAACTTTACTTTCTGAATCAAAAAAAAAAAAAACAAACTTGTCAGGGAAGACACTAAAGATGTCCAAGAACCAAACCTGGCGGAGCAGTAAGGAGTGCTTTAAGCTCACTCTAGTCAGCAGTCATTATATACAGCCTTAATCCCCAGAAACCTGGGCAGGTTTAGGTCTCCAGGCTGTTTCTTACTCAAAGTGAGACTTCGTCTCCACTTGAAGAAGAAACTTGGGAATACATCTTTGTAAAACTGATGGATGCACAACACCTTCATTACACCACCGTAAACTCCTGCTACAAAACTCTTTCAGCTGAATAATCTCACCACTGCATCGCTCAATCTAAACTACTTCTGCATATTGAACACTTTGCTTTGGAGCCAAGAGTCTAATAAAGTTCTTAATCTTGCCAGTGATGCCATAAACCAATCCTCGAATAAAGCTAATTTATTCTGAGCTCCCAAAGAAGATGTCAAGAATTTGCTGTTTCCCTCATGTATTCAGTCTGAAGAGTCAGCATCTGGGTAAACAGCAAAGCTGACAGATCACAGCCCCACTCCTGCTCCTCCCCACGCCAGAGACATGCCCAGCAGCAGCACGTCTGCTGGGACCTTGGAGCAGCATGGTGGGGAGGGGGGTGTGGGACATGTACTGCACGCACTGAGCAGCTGATCTTTAAAAAAAACACCTGAATTCCTCCAAAAAGGGCTCTGCATCTTCGTTTAGGATTATTTCTTCCCAAATTTCACACTTCAAACCCTAATGCTTCACTTAACACGGGATAAATGTTTTTTATTTGCCTTAATATCCCCTTTACTTTTGTCACAAGCAGAAAAGGAGCTGGGCAGCTCGCAGTTTAAAGTCCAAATAGGAGGTTACGAATTCTAGTTCTCTGGACAAAATAGCAGCTTCCGTGCACCTACAGTCACTGCACTTAACACAGCTGCCAGTTTCGGAAAGTCGGTTTAATCTAAGAGTCATCTGAACGTGGGCTGACTTACCAACGCAAAAAAACATGTTTTCCCAAAGAAAGTACATCATAATTACACACTGGTTTATGGTTTGGGGTTTATTTTATTTGTGAGATATCATGGGGTGTGCTTCAATAATGTGCTGTTTTTTTTTTTTTTAAAGCAATTCTGGGCACGATGACACACTTACTGCTAGGGGAGATCACCTTGCAGGTCATCCTTTTTCATACCAGGTTATATCATTGCTATTTTAAGTTCTTCATCTAGCCAAGCTTACACATTAGAGGAAGAACTTCATTACCTAATGGTCTAGATATACTGTGCTAACTGGCTTCTCAGATTAGATCTCGACTTCCTTCTAACACAGACTTTTACCAGAATCAGTCGTAGCTTTAACGTAAATGAGAGCAAGTATGTTCCTATCGTCTGTGCTTAGAGATTGTCCATTAAACCTGAATGATCCTGCCTTATTTTTAATAGCAAGTACCTAAAGGCACACCCAATTGCAAGGAAATAAGGGAAATACTTGTCACAGATATTTCCCATCCTTTCCTCTTGAAAGTGGTATGTGACCACCATATGCTGTAACTGTTCGTGTGCTGTTCATGCACAACCGCGTACGTATAGACATGCATACGTACACAGCTACACACATATAGAAACACACATACACATGTTATGCATACATATGAGTGTATATAGAATTGTTTCAGTTGGAAAAGACCTTTAAGATCACCAAGTCCAACCATTAACCCAGCACTGCCAGGTCACCACTAAACCATGTCCCTCAGCACCACATTGACACATCTGTTAAATCCCTCCAGGGATGGGAACTCCACCACTGCCCTGGGCAGCCTGGGCCAGGGCTTCACAACCCTCTCTCTATAAGAATTTTTTCCTTATATCCAGCCTAAACCTCCCCTGACGCAACCTTTCCTCTCATCTTGTCATTTGTTACTTGGAAGAAGAGACCGACCTCCACCTTGCTCCAACCTCCTTTCAGGGAGTTGCCGAGAGCGAGAAGGTCTCCCCTGAGCCTCCTTTTCTCCAGGCTAAACATCCCCAGTTCCCTCAGCCGCTCATCACTGGACTTGTGCTCCAGACTCTCCACCAAGTTTCTTGTCCTTCCCTGGACATGCTCCAGCACCAAAATGTCCTTTTCGGAGTGAGGTCCCCAAATCTGAACCCAGAATTCAAGGTGTGGCCTCACCAGTGCTGAGTACAGGGGGACAACCACTGCCCTACTCCTCCCGGCCACACTATTGCTGAAACAAGCCAGGTCTTGGCCACCTGGGCACACTGCTGGCTCATCTTCAGCCACTGCTGACCAACACCCCCAGGTCCTTTTCTCCCAGGCAGTTTCCAGCCACTCTTCTCCCAGCCTGTAGCATTGCAGCGGTCGTTGTGACCCAAGTGCAGGACCTGGTACTTGGCCTTGTTGAACCTCAGACCACTGGTCTTGGCCCATTGATCCAGCCTGTGCACATCTCTCTGTGAAGCCTCCCAATCCTCAAACAGATGGACACACCTTGGTGTTGGTCCAGACACTTACTGAGGGTGCACTTGATCCCCTTGGCCAGACCACTGACAAAGACGTTAAAGAGAACAGGCCCCAGTACAGAGCCCTGGGGGACACTACTGGTGACCGGCCACCAGCTGGACTGAGCTCCATTCGCCACCACTCTCTGGGCCCAGCCAGCCAGCCAGTTTTTTTACCCAGTGAAGCATATGCCCACCCAAGCCATGAGCAGCCAGTTTCTCCAGGAGGATGCTGGAGAATACTTAAATATATTTACAAGCATGTAGCTCCCCACACCTTTGTCTTGAAGAGAAAACACAGGAGCCACTAAGGACACAGGCATTTGCTGTTAACCAGTCTTGAAACAGCAACTGTTTTTACAAACCCAGGCTCATATCTGTGTTTGAAAAGTCGGTAAATAACACACCATTAACTTTTAATCCTATCTTCCTCACTCTGACATGTATTTTGTATTAAAATGAAAGTTATATAAGGTTGAATTGAGGTTGCTTTTTAATATTACATTAACACTACTTACCATGTGCAGCGCTAATCCCCCTTTGAAAAGGGAGCATATTAGCAATTCTGAAAGCTTATGTTACCATAGCAATAGTCTATCACTGTGAAATATTTATATAATGTCTAATGTTTTCACTATGCACAGCCATCTTCTAAGCTGCACTTCCTACTTACCCTGCGCTTTACACTTCCTCTCTGTCCCGCGCACCGGAGCAGCACAAAGCACCCGGCCGGTGCCCAACCCGTACTGTTTAACTCACTCTGAAAAACCTCATGGCGTGCAGACCTACCCACACCCGCTGCCTGTGCCTCCCATCCCCTCAGAGACACTAAGGTCCAAGCATTTGGTTTGCAACTGGTCTATGTCTGGCAAGCAGTTTATATCCCATTCTACTCCAAATACACAATACTAGTAACAGGTAACCTAAAAGCCCTCCTGTTGGGTTAAATCCTACTGAAATTTCCCAAATCCAGGGAAATCAAGTCACCTGCTGGCAGTGGGACACAGCACTTCTGCATGCACTCAGACAGGTGGAAAACGCTTAACGAGACACCAGCTTATCTTGGTGCTCACACCCCTTTACAAAAAACCATTCTCTGAACAGGGGTTACCAAGTCCAGCACAGCATCTCCACCCCCAAGATAAATCAGTTAGGGCATCTCCTCCTGGTGAGGGGACGCTTCCGCACACCACCCAATGCGGGGCTGTCCATCGCTTACTTTGATGTGCTCGTGCAACTGCGCCTCATGCTGCCGGGAGAGCTGCTCGTGCTGCCGCTGGAACTCGGCGATGAGGATCTGTCTCTGGATCTGCTGTTTCTGCTTGAGTGCCAGGAGCTCCTGCTGGAGCTGCTGTTCCCGTAGTGTTGGCTCCGTCACGGGCATGGAAAACTGGTGATCCAAGCGCAGATCCATCGGGACTGAAGTCGGTGCAACTTGCAAGGGCAGTGCTGTGGTCACATCAACTACAAGGTGAAAACACAAAAGGAGAGATGAGTCTAGTCCCCACTCACAGGGATCTACTTCTCACACTGTGTCCAGAAAAGAGCTGGAGGAGCCATGGATTGAATCACTGTTAAACTCTCATTGTTTTGTACATGGTAAAAAAAAGGCACTACAGGAATGCAGAGTTCAAGGAGCTTTCCTTCAGCCACCACCTCCTCCTAATATGTGCATTTTCTAAAAGCAAAGGGCTTCAACGCATCATGTGTGACCCGTTGTACCTCTGTATTCAAAGCACATACCTTCGTTCCACTCTTGTAGCATCACTTCAAGTAAGAAGGATAAAGGTTTATCTAAGACTTCACAGACAGGATTAATCTTGACTTACGACGGCTCAACTGATGGACTCCCAGGCTCAGGAGCATAAGGGTCGCGCTTTAAGAAACTTATGCGGAAACACACAATATGCTGTATCCTTTATAAACAGGGTTGGAAAGGAGCTTAGCCAAAAGCAAACGAGTAATGAAGCATCTAGGAAAAACGGTGACATGCTTCACTGACAGACTAGCTTTACTCACTGCAGCCACCAGAAAGATGCAAACACGTCTCACAGGCTGCAATTGGAAGCAAGTGCCCAGATGGTGACTGCGCAAAGTCTTGCCTCTGTCGTTCAAACTTCAAGTGGGACAAACCTGAAGCAGAAGCAAGCCTGAGGTAGAGAACAGTCACGTCAACCAGAAGGATCAGCTTCACCCTAAGAGAGGTATGCTAAAAGAAGAAAAAAATCAAAAACTATCACCTTGATTATCTGTGTAGTAAAGATCAGTTCTTTGCTTCACAAAAAAAGCATCTCCCTGAAGACAAGGGGCTTGCCGTAAAAAAGGGCAGCAGCAGACATCTACAAAAATATCTTTGCAATAACTGAACTCAGCTTGTTTCTGCTAAAAAAAATTAGTCATCCCATGAATGACTAAAAATTTCTAAACTGCCCTGAATGACAGTTGTGTGTTTCAGGCATACTCTGTACATTTGCCACGCTGAATGCCTCTCTCTACAGGGCAATCACTCAGTAACTCTTCTGACACCTCTGAATGCACACCATCTGCGGAATAAAAGAGGCTAATCCTTCAAAAACACCAAGCTTCAACAAAAGTGGAAAATAAGGGGGTCTGTGGGTTTTTTTCCCTTGGTTGGTTGTGGCTTTTATTTTATCTAGAGTTTTCTTTTCTAATATTTGTGTTTGTGACAGATTTGGAAGGAACATCAGCAGCATCACAGAAGCTGGATCAGTCACACATCTGCTAAGACACTTTCTCCACATGAGAGAGTTACCTGGGGTTTGCTCAGGAGCCTGCAGCGCTCCTGCACGCGCCTGAGGAAGGCCATGAGATCTCATGGGTATAGGGATGCCGCCTTACTACAAAACCATTGGAATAAGCCACCACTGCTGAGGCCAGCCCCCGCAGCCAGACATCATACCAAAGCAAAAGTAAAGGCAGTTTTATATGTGAAAGCTGATTTCTCCTTGCCTACAAATGAAGTTGCTGGTGAAATAAACTCCAATCCAAAGGGAAAAAGCATGGAGAATGTTTAGGAACTCAAAAGGCTTAAGAAGAAGTTTGGCTAAGACGGACCACCAGCTTTCACCACCTGTATGTCACCCATGAAAAAAGTACTTGAGGAGGAACTTTCATTTTATACATATTTAAACTCATATTTCACTGCAAGCCTGATCATTAAACCCCAAGTCTGATTTCAGCCACCTCAGGGCCATGAGACAGGAGTGCAGAACAATTTCACTCTGTCCTTCCAAGCGGCATGTCCTCAGAGATCACCTGAAATGAACTGTAATTCATTAGAAAAAGATGAGGACCCTGCTCTGAAGGTGGCACACAGCCCTGGTCACACGAGTCACTACACTGTCACCCCTCTGTGCCAACCCCAGAGAGAACCAGAACAATACTCACAGCAAATGCCCACACGTAACTTCTGTCAGGGCATTAGAATCGGCAATCCCAGAGGAAGAGAAGCTCAATGAAGCACAGAGGCACAGAAAAAGACAATAATAATAATGAAAAAAAGGAGTAATTCAGAAAAATCTGGGGTGTTTTGACAGGTGGCCCCATGTCAACCAAAAGGCATTGCCCTGCTGCCATGGGCAAGGGACAGGGACCACCAGAAAGGCAACTCCATCCTAGATGGCAGCTCCTTGGAGAGGGGAATGTTGAGCAAAGTAGTGAAGTTTTAAAAAGCACAGGCAGGCTGATGCTGCTAGAGCTGAAGGCAGACAACAGCAACAAAACTCATGTACCAAGATATGAATGTGGAATTCTTGTTCGGTCTACACAAGACCAGTTCCAGGGAGAACATCATCACTTCTTCAAAAGCAGAGAAATGTAATTTAGTAGAGAAATATAGCTTAGTGTAGGAAACGGAAATCACAGTAAAAAATAAATACCATGGCTTTGATTTGAAATTAAAGGTGCAAAAAAGAGGGGGGAGGGTGTTACGAAGACAGAATTATCTGAGTTGAGTTTCTTAACATTTCTGGAGGAGAGGGGCCATGGTTTTGTGTACCCCACAGCTGGTTGCTCCTCTGGAACCCCCAGGTGCCCAAGCCCTCCTCTGAAACTGGGACAGCCCCGCTCCCCACCAAGCCCCTGGCCAAGCGGATACCCGGTGCCCTGCCACACCACCCCTCCTGTCCAACACCCTGTGGGTCCTGCTCCCCAGCACCGGCACCATCACCCACGATCAACCCCCCCCCAGGCAGGCAGCTGGGTTACAAGAGCAGCATGCCTTCTCCTCCCTACGCTCAGCTTGTGCCAGGGAGGAGGAGACTTTTTTTTTTTTTTTAATGGAAACATTTTCTGCAAAAGGTCACATTACTGGAAGCGTTGCTATTTTTCAACCCACAAGTTCTTCCCTCCACTTCCCTATTGTTTTCCTTCCTGCGGCCTTTTCCCCGCTCCCCTCTGTCCCCTGCAGGACCAGAACTGGCATTCCGTGAGATACCAAGAACTCCACGCTCTCGCCTATAGATAACCACAAACCCACCTAAACTCCATGTTTCTAAGCCCTCCTTGGGAACGGCTGACGCTTTCCTACATGGTGGGTACAGCGGTCAGCCCCTTCCCATTCCTGCCCACGGAGCATCCCTATGGCAACTGCTGCAGCCGCTTGCACAGAATAAAGCCTCTTTATCCATTTTCCCCGCACACGAGTGGGAGCTGACAGCTCAAAACCAGCCCTGCGGAGGCTATCTCATTTCACGGACTACTGCTTCAGAAACTTCTCTCATCTTAGATGCGAAGCTTTAAATTAGATCCAGCTTTGCCATGATTTCAGAATGACAGAAGAAGGCTTTGAATTCATCCTGCGCTGCTCAAGCTCTGGCAGCCCCGTAATGACCTTGCATCTGGATGGTACCTGCCCCAGCAGCAGTGTATGAGGCCAAAGGTTCAATCTGAACCCATCAGCTCTCTCCAGGACTGTGGGAAATGAGACGTGTGCTGGAAACGTAAGAGAGTAAAGCTTCCATGCCAACAAAAATCCCATTACTATGCTGGATATACACAGAAAATGGAGAGAGAGAGAATTAAAAATAGAGTCCTAATGTAAATTAACATGTATTTGTACAAAACAAAGCGAAAAAATCCCCCCAAAGCGATCCACTTTCAAGAACAGGTTTCACTGTGGCTTGGCTATCAAAAATACATTTTAACCATCTGCATATGGATATTACATCCTGAGCATTACTAATGTAATTATGGTATGTTACGAAGACACACGGTCATTATTCCCGGAATAGCATCAATTTTATCGGGTCGCAAATCTAGGGGAAGTCCAGAGGCTGCTGTATCGTTTCACCAGGGGCAGCAACTCTCCAGCGCAAGTTAGTTCCACCTTTAAAAGGGGCCAAAACAGAAGTGTACAACTCAGCTCGGTCCTCCCCCACCAAATGAAACCTGTAGAGATCACTCCAATGTAAGGATGGAGACACACCTGACCATCAGCAACACACAGGATCCACATGGAAATGATGTCCAGGAAAGATCTGGATGTGCACATGAGCACAGCATCACTGGAGCTCCCAAATTTACAGACAGCTACCCCAGAGCTCCACAACTCTCCAAAGATAATCTTGACTATGATTTAACGCAACTTTATAGCCCCCAAGGCTCCAGGAGAGCTTGAAACAGTTAATCCTACAGGATCAAACCCAATGAGTCAGTAAACCAAACAGCACAGCAGGCTCTGTGAATCACGAGCCTTTTAAATGCATTGACTATATTTATGTCCAGCCAAAGATTTCTGAGCACCTGGCAATAACGTCTCCCGTTTTTTATCCATGTGGATTAAAGATCAGCGTTACTAACACAGAGGTAGCAGTCACTCGCTCTCCTCTGTTTATCTTCAACACTGAATCCGTCCTCACTGAATTCAGCTCACTGAATCCGTCCACGCTATTTAACCTAAATGCAATTTTCCTTGCAATCCGCGTGTGTTCCCCAACACAGACCTTTATGATCCAAGCACTGTGTTTCCTAAAAGCAGAAAATAAGAGCTTTTGACATCTCAAAATAACTCCAATCTCAGCCAGAAAGACCACACCACTACTTGTGACCGCTACTGCTTTTGACTGTGTCTCGTGATAAACGACTCCTGCTTTACTCCGTGATAACAGCCTTAACTTGCGCCGTGCTGGACGACAGTCCAGAGAAAACTTGATGAGCCTCCGCTTGCCACGCAAGGGGGGGCATGCCCCCCGAAGCACCCGACGCTCGGGGCGCCAGCTGCAGAGATCGCGACCACAATTCCCATTCAGAGTCTTAGCACAGGCTGCGTCATCCTCGACTCTTACTATTTCGGTCTCAAAAAACCCACCCTGTTTGAAATGCCATGAGTTCCTCACAGAAGCGGCGAGTGCTTCTGACCTACAGAGACCTCCCGAAAACAATAAAACCTTCTCTGCTTAAAGAACACATCAACAAAACCAAAAAGCCTGTATTGTTATGAATATTTTATGGTAGACTAGAAAATTGCTTTTATAAGTTCTGCCTTGCGAACATATTAATACAATCAGATTCATGACGTTAGCAAAAGCACAAAGAGTATATTCAGAGTTCTAATGAGAAATGCCAAACTGTGAATTAGCAGACAAGATCGCGATTATGAATAATAAACCATCTCATGTTCTCCTTGCCTTTTCTTTTCCTGTAGGAACAGAAGGAGAAAACAGGAGGAATTTTTTTTTTTAATTATTTTTTTTTTAACTGAGACATGTAGGGATTTCGTTTCTCATGGTCAAGTTACCACTATTTTTATACCAAGTTAGAAACTCTCTGCTGTTTTTTCTCTCCTAAAATAAATAAAACATGGCTCTTCATCAAAGACTGCCTGCGTGCTGTACGTTAATTAAGACCTAAAGCACTCTAGTCCCCATCAATTGCCAGCACAGAGCAGCCTCGTGGCTGAGATTGCAAGTTTGACATCTCACAGCTTGTCCGTAACGCCACTGAGTGGAACTCATCTTAAATACATTTCAGTTGTTAAACACGCTTGCTGTAAAATAAACTGATATTCTCAAACCTGAAAGCAAGGGTGCATTTTCTACAAAAAATGTTTATCGTTTCACATAAAGGCTGCAGAGACACACGTTATCACATCGGTCATATGTTGGGTTTCTTCCATGCTCCAAAATGGAAAATAACATCTCCACAAGCACTGAGCCCTTCAGAAGGGATTAGGGGACAGTGACACTACTTAAATATCACATTATTCACATAGAACTAATTGCAATAACTGTATTTTCCCTTTCTCTGATACAGCATTTTCATGCAAGTCGTTAAAGAACGAAAATACGTAAGGATTAAGTCCTGAAAACACACTAAAATGTACATCAAAACAAAATTTCAGTATGAGGCAGACATGGGATATTTGAAGGAAAGATTCAAATTCAAATCTTGTTTCTGCATCACCTTTACTTAAGATGAACTTTAAAAACATTTCTCAAACTATCTTTTTCGGGGGGGAAAAAAAAAAAATCAAATGCTGTTGCCAGAATACAAGTTTTACAAAATACTAATTTTTCTTTCTTTGGTTTTGTTTAAATTTTAGCAGCACAGAAGACTGCCTCTCTCACATTTTAAAGGTGACAGAACCTTCAAATGGAAAGTGCCTGAAACATTTTCCCTGAGATCTCCCCACCCTCCAGCACGGAGTGAGTCCCACTGAATTTGCACAGCAACTTCCCTGCTCCTCTTTACTCAGTAGTTCCCTTTAGCTTGAAGAGAGAAACCACATCAGCCTCCCCAAATCTGCTGCAAAATCCCGGGGATAAGTATCTGGACAAGGCTGGAGGAAAAAAAGCAGCACCACCCCACCAGCTCCAAGCATATATAAAGCACAGACGTACCACACGTGTGTCTGTGACAGAGCGAGTTAGGAGACAGCGCGTACAAACCCCCAGTAAAAGAGAGTTTCAGCTCCTACAGTACCTCTCTAGTCCCTGGTGCCTTCCCAAACCTCCACACACCAGGGAGGGGACGCTCCTCTGGGCAGCTGCAGCTGAATCTCCCCAGCCAGAGCTTTCCACAAACCAGACTCTGCTTCTCCCCCCATCTCCCATCCTCTCTGGACTTCTAATTCTGGACATTCTAACTAATGAGTTCCCTTTCTAATTACTGGCACGCACGCGTTGCCCTCCAGACAGATTCTGCCAACAGCGGCACATCAGCCTTTCAGCACACACGAGAAAATAAACACAAACCCAACAGCATCCCCAAAATCTCGGCTGCTGCCGTTGGAGACAACTCCATCCCGCCCCGCTGAACCTGTACCATCCCTACACAGCAGGAGTCATGGGACACTGAGCAAGCATGTGCATGAACCTCCCCCTCTAAACATTATTTTCAGCTGCTTTCATCACTGAAAGCAAAAAAATTGTGTGTTTATTCCACCGACTTAATTTCCTGGGGGCTGCCTTTGCTGTCTGGCAACAGCTTTTTGATTTTTATATTCCCTATATTTTGCAAAGCCTTCAAATACCAAAACATTGTTGGCAAAAACGACTTTGGCGTGTCAGGAGCATGGAGCAGGCAGGATTCAAAGCCACCAAACACTGTTTCCAAAACCCACCACCTTCATTTTGCTTGAAATCAGCCTGGAAAAGAGGCGAGGAGGAACTACTCCTCCTTCAAGCACAGCCAAGGGAGTGTGTGTGGTGGCTTATTCCAGAAAGAAAACTTGTGTTATTTGATTAGATTATTGTGAATTAAGTCCCATCCATCCCCCCTACACCACCCCACTCCACTGCCCCAGGAACTACCTGCTCTGCCCACATGGGTGCCAGCAGCAGCGGGCATAGATGCTGGCACGGTGGCTGGGCAGCCAAGCACTTTTTTTGCAGCAGGGCTTGCACTTTTGAAAATGTCAAAACTCGCCGAAACACTACGAGACGGTGAGATCAGAGCTATTAATAGAAACAAGCTACTGCAGTATCTGACTGCAGTGCCAGGATAAAAGAAGCCTATTTTGTGCGTAAAGCAGAACGAAGCAGATGAAGACACGCCACAGCACTATCGGTGTGCCTGAGATTTAGTTGCTTTTAATCTGCTGTTTGCTAGATGCCAAAATATAAACAGAAAATCAAGAGGTGAGAGGAAAAAACCGACAATATAATTTATATTCACCTAATTCTCTACAAAATATTTCACCAGGCTCTACTAGAGGAGCCCCAAAACTTGCCCAGGACCCCAGGCAGGTGATGGGAGCAGACAGTCTCAGTGCAGGAGCACCCAGGAGACCAATGTCCTCTGCAGCGCACCACAAGCATCACATAGAGGCAGGATGAAGGCACGGTCCTGCCATGTTCCTCCATGGATTTGTACCATGCCAGGGCTAACTTAAGGATGACGTGCAGAGCTGGGAAGGTGGGGTACTGTGGGGCAGCAGGGGGAAGCACTTCATTAACTCCGCTTTACTTAATTCTTACCTCTATTCTCCCAAATGCAGGATCCCAGGGGGGTTTATTTTGGGCTAGAATTACACAACAAGCTTAAGCACTGCAGTGCAGCCAGTCTGAAGGACAGCGAGATGGAGAAGTCAGGCTGCTATTTCACCAGAAGCTGGTCCTCACCTACAGGGTCAGGCTAGTCCTCTGTTCACAACAGGTCTGTAAAGAAAAACAAGCTGCAGTGCACTGGCACTGGAGCCATCCCTCAAAAGCAGGCAGGTCAGCACTCTGCAGTCACCGGTATTTTTGCAGAGCTTGCTTCAGAGCTGCGTGGGTGAATGCAAATGCAGCCTGGATCCTTCCTCGGCACACAAGCTGGGAGTAAACAGCGGCTGAGGTTTCCTACAAGCACCACACATGCTGCAGTTCAGCAAGGGCTGGAGTCGTTCCCTGCTATGAGAGTATTTCACGTGGCATGAATGGGAACCAAAATTAATCATCCCATCGCCCATTGAAACACATCGTGCGGCACCACACCGTAGGCAACAGATGGAGCTTTAAATGTCACTCACTCATTCATTGCAAAGAAAACTTTTTGCTGATTACTACTGAGACCTGAAGACGTAATAAGGCTGCAGTGATTCTGGATTTCTATAATCAGCTTTTGTGATCCTAACACCTTCCCTGAAAAGGTCTCATTAGAAACTTATGTTTTACATACACATTTTATGTAGGACAAAACCAAAACCAAAACTTGAAGAGCAGACCACTTATCCTACTTTCTCCATCTTCAATTTAAAACATTTAAAAAACATCTCTTCACTTGAAGAAAAAGAAAACGCATCAAATTACATCAACAACAGACAGACAGCAACATTTTGTAGTGTTTTCCTGCTCCCGGCCTCAGAGCAGTACATCAGAGTTTAGAAAAATAGAACCTTCCATGGCTACATAGCTGGATTGTACAAGCCAGCTGCATTTCTGATGGTCCCACCTGAAGTACTTCAAACACTCTTGGCTGCAGCACCACCCCGATCTCCTGAGCACCTTCAAATCATCATGTCCTGCCACTGCAGGAAAGCCAAACACTTCAGAAACACAACAGGGCGCTGCCAAACACGCAACATGTAATCAGCCCTTAACAAGAACGTGAAAAGTTCATGTCAGGCCAGGAAGAAAATCTCGGTAGCACAGATGTCTCTGACTGATGAGCCTGCGCAGGACAGGGGAGGCTCCAAAGGGAGAAGCTCAAGTTTTACCGACTCCCTCTCTATCATTATCCTTCATGTTGTTTTAATCAACAACATCTTTAACAAATGAGTGTTTTGGATGATGCCAGTGCTTTTAGTGGAATTAAAGATAATGGAATCTTAAGAGTCAGCTTGGACTATTTCTTACTTTAGGCTTCATCCAACTGTGGTAAGCCTTTCCTTGCATGGTCTCCTTCCATGCTGGAGGCAGACAAACAAAACCCACCTGTGTTCCCATGGGAAAAAGCATCTAAATAAATAACAATAAAAAACCAGAAAATAAAATACATATATGCCTTCTTAAAAGGCATTCC
>NW_010407603.1:0-5070 GCF_000710305.1 Buceros rhinoceros silvestris | reverse complement strand
ATTCCTGGAAACATAATTTCACCTGACTCCTCATTTCAAGCATTATCTGGCAATTGAACCTCTTTGATCCAGCTCTCTCACTGATGGTACCAGAAATTCCTCACCTCCTCACCTTACCAGATACCCAAGACAAAAACGCAGGTTGAAGGAAGATCTGATATACTTCTGAAGAGAGAAACCCACACGGATTTCTCATATACTTCTCTCTAATCTCACCATGAACTTCCTTTAATAGCAAGTGATACTTTAGAAAACAGAATTAAACATGGAGGAGATGGAGCAGGAGCCTGCCAGTCTCATCCTGAGATTATACATGAAAAACTTCCTATGAGTTTAAAAAAAATCTCCCCACCAGATAGGCATGGGTGTTGAGGGATACACAGCAAAGGTGCAGTTACACAAATGCTGGGACCTCCTTATGGGGTTCCCTCTGGAGCCTGCAAAGCACTGACCTCTATAGTGGCAAGAATAAAAGGTGGCAGACAAACTAGTGACAAAGGAGTGCCGAGGGTTAACCGGTGAACTTTCAGGAGGACCACAGACATCACATCTCCTCCTCGCTCGGATGCACCAAGGAAGAATTGTTTTCCCATTACAACTCCTGTCGAAGCACAGTGGTGCCATTCACGTCAATGGAGGAGATCCTGGGGCAGAGTGGGCAAGACGATGTGATGAGAACTGAAGTGAAGGTTGGCTTGCAAGCAGGGATGGTGCCAGCTGGTAAACAGCCAGACCATTTGAGAGAGAGCTGTGTGATAAAAGCAGTTATGGCTACAAGGAAATGCTGTCAGCTTCCTAAAGACATCGAGAGGAGCTGGGAGATCAAAGTCACCTATCTGCTGCTGAGAAGGAAGGCTGGTCCTGTGCCAATACCACACAGAGAACCCACGGCCAGCCCCTGCTCTCCCGCGCCGGCTGCATCCTACCAGATTGCGAGGCAAGGGAAGGGAATCGTTATCATTAAAAGGAGAAAAAACAACAGCACAAATGTTGCTGAAGGCAAGTCTGGGCACCACCGAGGAAAACGGCACAGCAGAGCAGAGGCACCGCAGCAGGCTCTGGGATCAGCAGCTGGCGACTCCATGAAAACAGGAGCTTTACCAAACAACTCAAGATCCAGCGTACCAATTTATTTAGAAATTAAGCCATGGTACGTCAACTCCCTAAGATCAAAAAAGAAGGTGAAGCAAAACTCTTAGGAATTACCTGTCCCACAGTATATGATAAAAATTTACTAAAAAGACATATTCTGGTCATTTTAAACAGCAAATAGATGGTTACTAAACTCATTTCTGTCACCAGTCAAGGGACTCCCAGCTGCACAAAATCCCCCAAAATGTGCAACACAATCTTCTCTGTTCTGAAAAAAAAAAAACCAAGTAAAAGCAGCAAAACCAGAAGCTAAATGTAATAATCTAATTAGAGCAAACTGTAATAAGAAGGTGTTCGGCAGCTCTCAAAAAATTTCACATATTGCTCAAAGGCTGCAGTGTTTTCAGTAGTTTATTAGAAACCCAGACCCCGGGCCAAGACGAGAAGCATACGTTCAAATGGGCAAGTAGCCCACAGCTCTCTCTAGTCACCTCTCTCAGGGCTTCT
Organism: Buceros rhinoceros silvestris; assembly: GCF_000710305.1. NCBI lineage: Eukaryota > Metazoa > Chordata > Aves > Bucerotiformes > Bucerotidae > Buceros > Buceros rhinoceros. Next base: position 3,471 of record NW_010407603.1, on the reverse strand, counting down.
GCTTTCAAACAACCAGAGATTCAGGTCCCTCAGCTGCAAGAGGACCCAACATGTTACTTGTTACCCATTCAAAATGATTAAGGCGCATAGGGGAAAAAAAAAAAAAAGGCAATTTTAAGAGAATGTTAAACAGAATTAGTTTTCTAGAGAAATTCAGATAAACTCAAAATATTCCAGTTCCAAGACAGCACGGAGAAATTACACTAAAGCACTTTCTCATTTCTGCAAAACACGCTGGTGCTGCCTTTCGGTTCCTTAATGAGAACACTATGAAACACACACCTGAGTCAAGACTAAAAATAAAAAGAAACCACTTTTCTTTTTTTAAAGCTGCATCGGACAAAGAGAAAGTATTTAAGCACATCTGGCTGGTAAGGACTGAGAATAGTTAAAAGCCCTTTTCTGAAGGAAGCCCAACCGTGCGAGCGTGGGCTACCAGGAAGAACCAGCCTTCCCGCTACCACTGAGATCCTGAAGGACGATGGCAGATTTTCCCTCAGTCTAGTGCATCCATGCACGACAAGGTTTCCCAGCGTCAGTGATGACTCTCTCTCAAAGCAATCTTTTTCTTGGCATTTATTTGCAAACCACTGACATCAGCATGGCCTTTAAAATATGGAACAAAACCCCAGCACTTATTCTGCAGAAAATATCCCAGTCTGTGAAGACCTGAACAACATTTTCTTTTATCAGTATTGGACAGGCATGGCTTCCTGCACACGAGGAGAGCCAGAGTGACACAGGGATGAGCTTTAACACTTGAGTTTAACATCACAGATCCACAGCAATGCAATAGTTAAGATCCACTTTTAATTATCATAGAATCACAGAGTGGTTTGGGTTGGAAGAGACCTTCAAAGGTCATCCAGTCCAACTCCCCTGCACTGAGCAGGGACATCTGCAACTAGAGCAGGTTGCTCAGAGCCCCAAACAACCTGACCTGGAATGTTTCCAGGGATGGGGCTTCTACCACCTCTCTGGGCAATCTGGGCCAGGGTTTCACCACCCTCAGCACAAAAAAATTCTTCCTTGTATCTAGTCTGAATCTCCCTCTTTTGGTTTAAAGCCCCCACCCCTCGCCCTGTCACAACAGGCCCCGCTAGAAAGTCCCTCCCCATATCCACTTTTAATTATCATAGAATCACAGAGTGGTTTGGGTTGGAAGAGACCTTCAAAGGTCATCCAGTCCAACTCCCCTGCACTGAGCAGGGACATCTGCAACTAGAGCAGGTTGCTCAGAGCCCCAAACAACCTGACCTGAATGTTTCCAGGGATGGGGCTTCTACCACCTCTCTGGGCAACCTGGGCCAGGGTTTCACCACCCTCAGCACAAAAAAATTCTTCCTTGTATCTAGTCTGAATCTCCCTCTTTTGGTTTAAAGCCCCCACCCCTCGCCCTGTCACAACAGGCCCTGCTAGAAAGTCCCTCCCCATCTTTCTCACAGACCCCTTTAAGTACTGGAAGGCTGCACTAAGGTCTCCCCAAAGCCTTCTCTTGTCCAGGCAGAACCACCCCAACTCTCTCAGCCTGTCCTCACAGCAGAGGGGTTCCAGCCCTCAAGATCACTTTTGTGGCCCTCACATAACAGTTGCACATATTTTCACAAGGAATAATTCTTTTTAAACTCACTTTAAACTTGCTTTAAGAGCGAAGCAGTATAGCAAGAAACATCTCTATGAATTAACTTACTATTTCAAGAGGACAATTTAATTTTCTTGCTATGAGCTTCTAGAATTACAGTTCTGATTTTTTTTTTGAAGGATATAAGCTGGTTGGTTGCCTGCTCTGTCTGTTAAGCAGCCTCACAAGCCACCTGTTGGGCAGCATTTCAGAAGGCAGCAAGAGGACTGCTGGCCCTGCCCACCCATTCAACACATGCTACGCAACCTGTAACAATTAAAAAGGTCCCTGACATCAAGAACAATCCTGGAGTTGAGCAAAGCATTGCTTATACAAATGGTAGGTCAAGCATTTAAATTCTCATCTCCCACTTTTCCTAACATCAGCCAAAGGTGGAGTGCAAGATGGCTATTTCACCCCTCCCAAAAGACTGTCCTTCAGCCAGAGAAAGGAACGCTGCTACCAAACACTAATGTGTAAAGAAAAGGAAAAAAGAAGTACACTTTGTCCACTCCCTGCATCCCAAATGAAGGGCAATGACCACGACTCTCCTGTGCCCCCCCACGGCTCTGAGAGAAGATTCAAGAGAAGGGCGGTGTTCCCTTACTCCCGATGTGCACTGCCAGAGAAACAGCACACCCTTTTCCACAGCAGGGAGGATGAACGAGGACAAACACCCACACAAGTTCCCACTTCCCCTCATATTTCCTTCATCGTACTTTCATAACCTCCTCTGTGGTACCCACCACTCATCCATCACATGCGTGTCTTGATAGCACGCATGAAAAAGATCGACAGAATCAGCTGGGTACAGAAGGTAAAGACTCACCTTTATTTTGACCTCGCTATTGGAAACTACCTAACAGAGCAGCATCCAAGCTGAAGACATAGCTGCATAAAAATCGGGTTTTATTACATCTGCTACAGAGAAAGCAAGAGGTGGGTAATTCTTCCCTCACTCCTCCCACAAATAAGGCACGCCTGGTTTATGTTGCTTAAAAATGCAAGTCAGTCCTTTAGGATCAAACTCCATTTACTTGTAGTTCACGCAAAAATGGTATTTTTACTAAATGAAATATGGTCTTGATATAATCAACTACAAACATAATCATACCTAAACAGGGACTCTGTCAAAACACTTCCATAAAGAGTTGGTTTTCTTCTGCGGAACGTAAGAAAGGTCAGGAGAGTTTCTCACCGTGTTGATCTAGATAAGTTGTTTCCTCAAAACAAACCCTTAATGCTAAAGCATCTCCTTTTGCTATATGGAGAATACAGTGCCCTGCTTCCCAGAGATCTGGGTTTCGGTGCAAGCTCCTGCACAGCACCCAGCCACTCTGCCACTCGCAGGGCCACGGGGGAGAGCGTATGCCAGCTAAAATAAAACCGAAATCATGACGTGCAGCTGAAGAACTTCAAAAGTGGTAAAAGCAAAGAGAATAAAGAGTGGCACAGTCTCAGTGAACTAAATACTCTAATTTATTAAATTTAAAGAGTGGTGTTCAATGGAAGTCAGGCTGATCAAAGCACAGGGCTGACATCCATGGGTTTGGAAACCCACAGCTGATCTTGACCGGAACATGCAGAGCACAGACTCTGGCATGGGAACCTCCACTGTGGGCAGGCATTGCTCATGTGCCCCACACTACATTGGCATTTCAGCTCCACATCAGAAGACCAGCAATCAGATGGCTTATTTCTGCTGGGCGCTGCTTCAGTCTGCGAAACCCAGACATAACTACAGGCAGAGACAACAAACCTCTCTGCCCAGGGGTTGACTGTAACCTGACTCTTAAACAAAAAGAAACAGGATGATGTGAGAAGCCCAATCACGAAAAATTATATATATA
>NW_010407602.1:16113-19511 GCF_000710305.1 Buceros rhinoceros silvestris | reverse complement strand
AAAAAAAATGTGTCTATTTACTGTGATTAAATATTCGCTGCTCCCTAATTCTGACCCTTATTCATACACACAGACCTGCGGCACACGTGTATGCTTGCCCTAAGCCCCGACTGACTCACAAAACATTATTATTTATTTGCGTTGCTGTTACATCCCAGAACCTGCACCACATTGTGTGAGGTGCCGTACAAAGGACAAAAGACAGTCCCTGGCCCAACCAGCGAGCTGAGGCACTCCAAGACTCTGCTCTTTTTTGCATTACTGAATTCCACATGAGTTTTGCCAGTGTTTCAACAGGATCGGAGTCACCCCAGGCCGGCTTTAGAAACTGCTGGCATCCAAACTGGATGCCAGATCAAAACACCCAAACAGCACAGAAGAGGAGGCTCAGAGTTTGTTTCCTTTGCTCTGCCACAGGGGAGCTGGTTGTATTTGATGGTTTTGGTTAACTCCTCCTTTACTCCTCGCCGGCATCATTCCATCGCAGGGGCTTCACAAGCCGCAGGGGGCTGCACACGGATCTGAATGCCCAGCAACGATTATTTACGCTGTCTTACAACGCACACCCTGTGCCAAAAAGCGAGCTTCCATGTTGTGAAGCGGCACTTCACACCACTCCCTGCCGTATTCCCAACCCCAGGATGGTTCTCAGAAGTTTCTCCTGACTCTGCCATAGTCCCATTTCCCCGACTGAGGTGACCCCTCGCTGCCTACACCACAATCCTCTAAATCATGACCTGTCGTGAAGCAGGAGGGGGGGGCATTGTTGTTTTTATTACTGACATGGGTTTCCCGTAACAAAAAATCTGACCCTCCCTTGCCATGAACATCATCAGCTCTGGGAAATCCAGGTTTTCCAATAGTTTTGCTGCATCCCGTGTGCATTTGGGGAAGTCCTAGAAGCACAGTGACGTGTGAGGGGCAGGAGAGCAGGAGGCAGCGGGGTGTGCAGCTATGGCAGAGGACAGGCTTGGGGGGACAGAGCCTGCACACTAGGTGACAGCATGGACAGAGTGCAATGGAGAAAGCAAACACGGGACGTACAAGGGAATCACCGTCACCTCAGAGGAAACAGCAACATTTTTCTTAAGGAAAGGTCATGGGCTCCTTACTCCTGTGGTCTTGCATCTCCTCTCTTTTTTCTTTGTTACCGCTTGGTGGGACAGAGCCTGCACACTAGGTGACAGCATGGACAGAGTGCAATGGAGAAAGCAAACACGGGACGTACAAGGGAATCACCGTCACCTCAGAGGAAAAACAGCAACATTTTTCTTAAGGAAAGGTCATGGGCTCCTTACTCCTGTGGTCTTGCATCTCCTCTCTTTTTTCTTTGTTACCTGCTGTGGCCTTGACTGGCATTTCCAGAGGAGCTCAAGGACTGGCCCAGCTTTAAATTTTAATGTGGGCGAAGCAGTAAGGCCTTGGCCGTAAAAAAATTGAAGTCTCTACATTTCGAAAATACATTTTTCTCAGTGAAGAGAGAAGGTCTGAAGGAGTGGAAAGCGCATGTCCTTGGGCTTCCCAGATACGTAGTTCTGGAAGTCTCACTCTGAGACAGCTCCAGTCTCCTTTACATTTCTTTGAAGATTCTGCCTTCAGCCTGCAGAGCAGGTTCTCTCTTTTAGTTTTCTGGCTTGGGGAGCTAAGTTATTCTGTTACCAAAGAGAGGAGAAAATTTCCAGGGTTCTGGAGACACGGCGCTTCACCACTTTAGGTTTTTCAACAAAGCGACACACCTAACAAAACAGGACATACCTTTACTCAAAAGCAAGAGACAGGCCAAGGTTCCTTCAGGTGAACACTGAAACATCACTGGCAACTTAAAAAGCACTTGATCATTATTTACACATGCATACCCAAACGTAATGCTGCTCTTATGATGTTCTGAGCTGTGGAAACGTCCCTAAATTGTGGCTGATTTTAAGAGTGGCACTGAGTGAAGCTGCTGTTGTAAAGCAGCCCGGGAAAGCTCCTCCCCAACCAGAACAAGGATCAGCCTGCTCTAAGGGCAGTCGTTACATGAATCGCTTTTAACAGGCAAGATGAAAATCAAGATGTAGAAGAATAAGCAGGAGAAGGTAGCGACATGGTTCCTTGCTGCCAGCAACAAGCAACTGCTGTAGACACTGTTGGCAGTAATTCACGCTCAGCAGCTACAGAATTGGGGACCATAACCTTGGATAAAAGCTCGACTTGTAGACTTGGTACAACTAAAACCAAATCCTTTTGCGGGAGCCAAGAAATGAGGTTCATTGTAGCTTAGAAAGAGTCGCTGCTCAGGGAGAAAGGCATGTGCCTTCCCCTGAACACGGATGCCTGTCTTTTCGCCTTGTGATGCCTGCTGTAAGCTCTTTTGGGGCAGGGGTATAAATCATAATAAAGCCATGGCACGGCTTATAAATCATAATAAAGAATAACAATATGTAATAAGGATGAATAATATTAATGGAAGAACTGTGAGAGAGACAGCCTGCATGCATGCACACACCCAAGGGTACAAACACATACGGGTAGAAAAGGTGGCTGTTACTGTTTTTCAGAGTGAACAGTCGCTCTCAGTGGATATTTTCCTGTCACCACCCTGACCCCAGCCTCCTTTCACCACCCTCTTTTCCTGTTTTCCCTGCCCTGCTGCACAGGGAAGGCCAGTGAATAAACATGTGCAGGTATTACCCTGCTCAGAGGGTCATGAACTGACATTACAGGGGGAGTTTGAACCACCAGCTCCCCCAGGTCCCATCTCTGCCTGTACACAAAGCTCCCCCTCTGCTGTGGGCTGCATTACGTCACCTGAACAACTCCAGGAGCAGGCATTATGCTAACCACAACACGCAACCGTCCCTTTCCACGGATGCTTCCAAACAAGAGGTAACTCTGTCCTGACGACTGCTACACGGAGCACGTCTTGAAGAGCCACAGCGATCCTAACCTGCTGGAGGCTGCTCAGGGTTCCCTGGAGGCTAGAAGAAACTGCGGGAGACTTTCTGTTCCTTCACCTTTTCTGCGCAGTTGTAATAAAGGGAACGCAAAAAGCTGCCACCTGGGTAGCTCTAAATACTGAACCTCATGCTGCTGAGGAAAGAGAACCAGAGAAGAGAAGCACAAATGGCAAGGGAAAAGACCTCAAGGAACACATAGCAGTTGTAGCAAGAAAACAGAAAGGAGAAGTTCCTCAATGTCCAGCAGGACGCCCCATTCTTCGTGTAAAACCAATTAATTTATACATAAAAGAGACAGAAACACAGGCCCGTGGCTGCCTGCTAGGCTACAGGCAAGGAAGGAAGGATGAATAGGTAAAGACACAAAGAGAGAGGTACTGGCAGGGAGGGAGTTTAGATGTGGGTAGGAGCCTCCTTTTCCAACCTGTCTAAAGCACCTGGCAGTCTGTTGGAGCGGTT
>NW_010407602.1:0-16026 GCF_000710305.1 Buceros rhinoceros silvestris | reverse complement strand
GGTTCAGAAAGCCACGAGAACAGACGGTAGCACCAAGCATTTCAACTACTTTTAATACCATGCAGAGTTGGATATACTCCCCACATCCCAGGATTTATTAAGCACGGCTCTGCTGCTTCCTCTTCTAAAGTAATAAAGCCGAAAGCGTCAAAGGAAGAGTTGCCTGGTTTTATCTCCTTTGTTTTGTGGGAACTTTAATATGAAGCTGAGCTTAGGAGGGGGCGTTCTCATGCTGGCTGCACAAAACTAACGAAGCAAGCTGTCCTCTCAGACAAGGGGAATCCTTTGCCCCCACACCCTGCCCAGCCTCCAGCACGCCTGAGAACCACTGGTAACCGCCGTGCATTGCCGTGTCATTTTTTTAACTGCATTTAAAACCAAACGTGGGTAGAAACTGGTTTGGTGAAAGTCTGTAAAACACTATAATTACAATAGTATGAATGAGCCTTGTAAAAAGTGGGAGAAACTCGACACAAAGGGGAAGCTGGGAAGCCAGGCCCCCCACTACAGGAAATCCAAACACAACGCTATAACCCGTGGGCGTCTGCTAACACACCCTGCGAAGCAGATAAAAACAGCCCCATGAGGTTCTCCACCTGGAAAACATCCCTGCACGCTTACCTGCAGCTGCAACATCGGGCTAAGGGGTTGGGCGAGAGTAATCGAATTTAGTGTGAGAAGGATGAGAGTGGTCAGGCCAGAAGACCTTGGGTCTCTTGGGCATTCTCAGAGTTGGGGGAGTAAAATGGCAAACTTACCTGTACCACTGGCCTGCCTTCAGGGCATCACCGCGCTGTGGGAGAAGGGCAGCTGGCTCCCTATCAGGCAGGTCTTCACCTCTCTAACGAGACAGATGATCAAAGTTCTACTTTCAGATTCTGCTAACTGCGGAACTGGATTAGTGATCCAGTTTTAGTCTATACACATGTTTGTCAATCTGCGGAGAAGGAGGGAAATAACATGTCTGAGTTCTTCAGGGCTAGCTGCTAAGGTCAGACCAAGAAGTACATTTCCTAGTACCGAAAGAGCGATCTAACCACATTTGCGTATCCTTCTCCCTCGGAGACTGGACTTCTCAGCTCCTTACAAAACCTGATTAATCTATTACCTGTAGATTAGCCTAAAGGGGGGGTTGTGTTTGGGTCAACAGATTCTCCCCAAGAACTTGACCAGAAAAACTAGACTGCTGGTTTATCTGATCAGCCACAGGAAACAGGGTGGATGGGTTGGTGTAACTTTACAGAGATGACTAAACTGGGACTACTGGTCAAGATACATCCAAAATGATTTGCTGGCTGAGGTCGCCAGTTCCATTTCAGGTGTGATGAAACAGACTTCCCAGTCACTGAATATTAGCAACAGAAACGGTCCAAGGGGAAGGTTGCTTAGCCGGTTAAATGTGTATTTAAAATGCTGATAGCCCACCCTGAGATCCAAAATAAATATGTATTTATCATTGTTATTAACAATAATAAAAATAAAACCAGTTTTAATAGCATGCAGGGTTTGATGCATTTCCCAAATACAAGGATTTATTAGCTTAAAGCCTGTGTATTTATTTGTTTCTCTCTCCCCACTCCTGCCCCCCCTTCCAACCGTCTTGAATTTTTAATGCGCACTGTTTCTAATGTCAGCCGTTTTTCTTGTAAAGGTTTTTTGACATAACTTTATATTGCTACATCCTTTTGTTGTTGCCATTCCCCATCCTTGTTAGAGGCTGCACTCCCCTAATGAAGCTCGTCTCCTGCCAGGATAATAAAAGGAAATAGATCCAGAGCTGAAGTGAGCCAGTGAGAGGTGTGTGCATGTGTGTGTGTCTGATGAGAAATAAGGGTGACACAAAGTAAGCTTGTTCTCCAGGGACTCCCAAGGCTGTCCCCAGGATCTGCCGTTCCTGTATATGGCTCTGTGTGTGTGCAGATATGGATGTATGGTTCGTACATATGGTTCGTACGGATCTCATTTTATATACGCACACTGGCAATGTGGAAGGACACGTTCAGAAGACGTGAACTGCAGGTGCTAGAAGTAGGGGACTTCCTGCCAAATTAACAAAATAGGACTCAAAGTAGTCCAGTGACTTCCTAGTCCTAAATTTTGGAGTATCTTTTTAGTGTTTCACAGTAACAAGTTGATGATTAAGCCTGTTCGGAAGCTTTCTAGCCCTTGTCTCTCTTTTCTTTTTTCCCCCATCCATCTTCATGAGTGTCTGATAAATGAGAAGGCACCTTACTCCTGTTGCCATTCAAAAGAACAAACTGAACTAGTTTCACAGCCCAGGAAGCAAAAAGATCTCTGTTACCCTGTGTGTAACACCCCCTTCCCTTTCCCAGCACTTCCAAAAGCACAGATCTGTCAGTGGCATGTACACATTGGCATCTTCCGAGCAGTAACAGCCGCTGCAAAACCCAGACTGTCGTCTGGAGAAGAGCCCCATCAGTTCTTGAATGCCTTCCAGCCTTAGGAACAGCCTCTTGTTCTCTTCTGGGGCAATTCATGGTCACACCAGAAGCTACAAAAAAAAGAAAAAATCACCAAACCCTACATTCCTTCTTTCTCTCCTGTCCATTGACAGTAAGAAATGTAGCATTTCTATAACTTCTAACTGCTTCTATAGGTCCTCGATAACTAAGTCTCACAGTTTCACTGTGATGGAGGTGGTCAGTGATTACACTTGTGTTATGGTCTGATAAAGAAGAGAGAACTTAAATAAGGCTACCAGGGCCATAGAACACAGAAGTGGCAGAGTCAGGAAAAGAACTGAGGTGGTGTGACACCCTGGTCCTCCTTTTTCTCATAAACAACATCTTCTGCACAGTGGTGATGTAGGCTAAAGGCTATGCAAGACCTCAGTGGCTACTGTCACTTGTGAGAAGAAACCTCCATACTACTCTGAGAAGCTCAGTCACTGTGGGTCAGTGTTAATTAACTTAGACCTGTAAAATTTCTAAACAAAGGAAAGAAATTTTTAAAAGGCAATGAAACCCAAAGCCCCCTAAAAAAAAAAAAATCAGCTGCTGTTTCAATTTTTCCTGCATTCTGTACTCCTGCCTGGTGCAGAATGCCAGCAATATGATTCTTCTCTTTCCACAGCAGTGGTTCGGACAGATGCTTTTCAGGGCTGAATCCGCAGAGTGTGTATACTCTGCCTGATGCTGATAAGATGCAGAGATCCAACTGTCTCCCCAAAGGTACTGGGGATCAGGCTTGCATGTTTCAGCTGAAAACTCCCGTTTTCTAGCCCAAAAATTGCTGGGATGCAGCCATACTGTTGGCACAAGGAAACAGCTAGGCCTGGTACTTCAGAAATCACAGAACTAGCAGAAAGAGCAAAGCAGTTTCAGCAGGCAGGATCCTGCCTCCCCTTTCAGAAGTGGTTTCGACACTTTGCAGCACAAGTCTTACTTAGGCTGTCGATCACAACGGTGATGATGGGGGCTGGCTCTCCCTCCCATAAAAGCGGGGACGCAGTGAAAAGCGGTAGTTGGTGAATCATAGTTCCTCTACAGGAAATGCCTCTTCAAAAGTTATTCACTATTAGTCAGAAGTTCTGAAAAGGGTCCAGCAGTGCACATATACACTGCGTGCCCTGAGCCCAAGCACACTTACAGATTACTGGTCCTCTTGGATGCTTCAGAAAACCAGATACCTGTTAGATATATGTGCAGCAATATTATCTCAGGACAAATTTACTGCATACTCCAACAGACACAAAAAGGACTGGGTCACCAGCTGAAGTAACAGAGTAGAAGAATCTATTTCAACTTGTTTCTGGTGGGCTATCCAGATTTTAAGGATATCAGGTACCTCCATACATTTGTGGCTTTCAACATCTGAAATATTTGTGGCTATCTACAGCACTACTCAGTTGGCTGTAGCAGTGCCACATACTTTAGGACTCGAGAAAGCTCCATCTAGTACTTCCTATCAGCCAATTCTAAAATTCAAACCCAGGGTCATTATGTCTAGGCTTGGTTTACATGCTAACTCTACATGGAAAAGCTTAATTGAAATTTCAGGTGGAAATTACTCCAGTCACCTCTTGTTTCCTAATGGATTTTGATCTCCTTCTCCACACTGTGACAATTTCTGGCATGGTAAGCAATGTCTGTTTTAAAGACGGCCGTAATTATGAAGTCTACAGGGAACTGTAGGTCAAGACAGAGACGTAATGACATAGCTCTTACTAGACCAGAAAAACAGGAATGACTAGGACTACTGACACGTTGCAGGAACAGTGACAGATCAGTAAGGAAAATACCTGCACCATGCAAGATCTGGCTCTATTTTGTCCTTTTCAAGCTGTAGTTTCATAGCTGTGGAGAACATCTAGCTAATTTCTACAACTAGAACACTATTCCTTTCAAAATTCTGGCTGGAAATCCCACAATCAGTCTCAAAACAGGAACACGATGCCTGCAAACAGAGGGGGTAATCTAACTAGCAACTTTTTATCGTCAGAATCCAGAAAAGCAGACTCAGGAGCTGTGCCAAACCATGGTGGGATGTAGGAAGGGTGGTCTGTGGCACCCACAAATGAGACTGAGATTGTTTTAAAACAGTGCCTGAACACTCCACGTTTCTTTCTGGAGAAGTGGAAGCTGCTTTGGTGCTGAATAATCTAGGTGCGTCCTGAATGCTTCAACAGGCGTAATGGAGAAGGAGGAAAGGAAGGCTTATCTAACTGACGTTAATTACACAGACCCGGTGAGCCTCAGCCAGAAAGGGAGATAAAATCCCCGCCACAGACATCCTGCAAATTAATGTCTGACACATCCTCCTTTCTTTGCACCATACCACCCCAAACCAGGGGCAACTGTTCTCAAAGCTGGCAGGACTCTAGATCTGCATTCTTCTATTCAAACGTCAGAACACACTCGGCTCATCAATTTTCTTTCACCACTGACTTTGAGGAACATTAAAGACACATACCATAAACTTCGGGGAACGGCAGCCCTCAAGAGGATATGAAAACTGTGAGTGGGACCTACCTTGTGTCTAAAGAACACACCTCCTCTTTGTAATGTAACACAATTGCTGTCTTGCTGCACAGCCTCCAACATACAATCAACCTACAGGCTGAGGAAATCACAGCGGCGACTGCCCATCCTGTGGTACACATAGCAAGGTGCGTATCTGATCATGCTCTTCGACATAAAAGTGAAAGACCTACTGAGACCTCTTCCAAATCCAAACCAATCTGTCTGTCCCAAGGCAAGATTTGATCCAGGAGAAGGGCGAGAGTCACAAAAACCCACAGTGACGTTAAGGCAAAACTATTGGTTTCACTGAAACAGGCTCCTGGGTGGCAGTGTGAAGCCAAGGGGAAAAAAAAGAATGGATAGATGGATCACAGAAGGGGAATATGCTACCCAGCCAGCAGCTCTGAAGGGAAGATGGTATTTTCCCCTTTGGCTGTCCTGCACAGACAATGGGACCACAATGTTACGACCTAAGACAGACAATGGACGCGACAGAGGCATGGTGGCACTGTCTGCAGAGCGATTAGTTAAACGGAGAGAATCCATACAAGTAATTTCTTTTTTTTTTTTTTGAGTAGGGTATTTGTTGTTTTTGTTTATTTTAATTAGATTCCTTCAAGAGGGCAAAAAGACAGCTCCGCTGAAAATACCCCGTTCACAGAGATGCTAAAGGACACCCCGCAGGTTCACAGCCGTGGCATAACACAGCCCAGCCACCTACGATTTTAATGTTTAGGAGGTGCAGGCTGTGCTGTATTAATATGCAAAGTGTGCCTGCCTTCCCAATTAAATGGAAAATGCTATGATTAAAGGCAGTCAGAAGATATTAGATGGATAGTGCTGAACTAGGGGCTTTATTTCCTACACATAGAAGCCCCACAGGAGTGCTGATGGAGTACATGCCGGGGAGATTACCAAAGGCAGAGCTGGGAAAGGAAAAACGCTTGAATATGTAGAAGGGGGAGAAAATGAGGAAGCCATTTACAGGAGGATTGAATTAACACAGTACCTCATCCTGGTCTCTCCAGCATGGGCCCTCTGGGCCACACGTATCTGGAGGGAAACCACTGCTCATAGAAGCCAGATTCTGGCACATCATTTGAGGGAAGATAACCTCGGCAGCTGGGTGAAGCACAGCATAAGGCCCAGGGAGCTTCACAGTTCCCAGCTGCACAACCCTGAGGCAAAGCTCAGAGAGGACTGGCCTTTCCTATGCCCCCTCTCCTTCCTCGGTAGCATCAGCATGTTCTTCTGTACCACCTCTGTGGGATGGGAGAAGAAAACATAGCGGAGAAGTAGAGCACGCTGGCTAATTTACAATTACACCCATGAAGACGAGGAGATAAAGCAGCGAACATCAATAACTGGTTGTAGAGTTCCCTTTGCCTTGCTGTGAAGGGCTCGCTCTAAATCACCCAGGTAGCTTTAACCCTCCTGGCTCTGCTCTGCATCTCAGCCCCAGGCCATGGAGCCAGTTCCCTCCACTTACTCTTCCTTCCTGTCTCTGAACACTGCTGCACCCTGTCACCGACACACTCTGTGCCCGTGTTTCATGACTTGCATTTAATTAAAAGAGATGGCAAAGTCAGGTATATTTATGGGGACTTCTAATCCTCACACTTACATTTTCAGTTGCTATGGGTTTCCTTCCAGAGTTCGCTCTTTCTCCCCCACCCCCACCACGTAACGCACACCAGGATAAAGTCTAATAAATTCTGCTATGTAATTGGCTGTATATTTTAGGGGTCCATCCATCCCAGTGCTGTGAAAACAGAGGCCTTCAAAAAATTACTGTAAGGACAGAAAACCCTCGGGGAGGGAGTCCGAAGTGCTTTATTTCCTCCGATGACTGCTGCTAAATCGTTACAGGTACGAGGCTGGAGTGCGGAGCGGAACAGAGCCAGAGCCAGTGGCAGCTGCGGAGTCACAGGACAGCACTTGAAGGAGAGCAGTTGCCAGAAGTCGCGCCTTTGTCCAAAACCGGAGTTTGCTGTCTTTGCCTGCCTGAGAGCAGAGGAACCACCCCGGGGGCTAACCAGAGGTGAGGAACTGCCTGCGCAGCGTGCAGTTCAAGTGAGGCACACATGCCTGATGTATATTAATGCAATAACTCTTCAGCTTCTGGTGCTGCTCTCACCTGCTAACACCCCAAAGACACTCAAAAGCCCGTGATACTCTTCAAATGAGCCACCTCCACCACAGGCTCTCCCAGGAAGGTTGGGAAAAGTCTCCACATTTGGAGGAATACCGTACGCTAGCTGCTTTTTGTCTTTAGGGAAGGAATCTTTTTAGCAGCAACGTGTCCCCAAGTGAAGCCACACAGAGGAAAGGATGAACAGTACTTCTGGACCGTCAGCTTAGCTCCAACTCGGGTTGACAGAGCCACATGTGATGACGGTGCATGTTACTGACTTACCCACTCAACCGCAGAGCTGCTTCTAACAGGCTGGATGCAAACTCTGTTGGAGTTGGCTGTGTTTGAGGAGCCTGCGCTGCTGTCTGGTAGAACCTTTGGGAGATAAACACAGAAGACTGGTTCAGCACACTGCGAGAGCATGAAATACTTTTTTCTTTTTTCACGTGCATTATCTAATGGACTAACACAACTGAGGAGTGTTCAAAAGGTGACATTTATGTAAATGAAAGCATTAATGATACATGAACATGGTGTGCTGTATTTGAGGAAGCAGCTCCACTCAGAATATTAGAAATACTGCTAGCACCTCCAGATGACCACAGGACTCTCCTCTACGATGGAAGGAGGAAACATGCACACACACAGAACGATCCGACCTGCTCTGCAAGCTTTTAGGATGACACATCTCCACTGACGACAGTAGGAACTGTCCTCGTGCAGGGACAGCTCCCACGGCTGGACCTGCTGCACCACTCTGAACGTGTTCGGTCCTTAGCAGGATTTACTGGTTCTGATCTCTCTTCCCACAGGGAAGCCCTTCTGCATGAAGGCACCTGAAAGCAGCCAAGTCTCCCCTCATATCCAAATTCCCACCGGCCCACAGAAATTTTAAATCCCTCTTTCACTGCTGAATCCAAATAAAACACTCCAAAACAGGGGGAAGGGAGAAATTAGATTTCCTGTGCGTTGTTCATTTTAATAAAAGACCTAAGAAAAGAGGAAGGAATTCCATGAAGTTGCACACATGTGCCTGCCCCGACAGCCCACGGAGTTATGGCCAGGGCTGTAGGCCTGAATGGCACTGCGCAAACTCTTCTCTATTTCTGTCATTTCTCCATGATGCTAGCAGAAGCTAACACCCCTTAATTCACAGGTTTCCACGTGCTATAGCTTATGTCCAATGTTATTGTTATTTAAATGTCACCTTATTTTTTTCTTCTCTTTCCCGTGAATTTCATGCTGGGTTTCTTATTTCCTTCCATTTTTTAAAGAAGAGTTTATTAAGAAAAGCTGACTGTACCTCCACTCTGTCTGCTGGAACAGCACTGGCGAATAAAAAACCCACCTCACAGGAGACAGTTTTATTCTGTTGATCGGAAGTCTGCCAGCCCAATTTATGATTGGACATAAGATCTCCAAATCTGAATTTATGTGTTGTAGTATAACGACAGGTCAATGAGATTAAAAGTATGTTCATGAGAGAGCTGTAAGGCAATTTGAGCTTCACGGTTCTGTGGTGATTGGGCATTTGGTCTAAGAAAAACCTGCGTTAATAAAACACTTGCAGTCCCCGGGAACAATCTGCACATTATTCATTATTGCAGCCTGGCTGCGGTCGCCTTCACCAACACCCCCTCACCATAAAAAAAGAGAGAGAGAGAGTGAGAGAGAGGGGGAAAGCAACTCTCCCCCTCCTCCCTATTCAGATGAAGCCATCAGGGAGATAGTGCCGTTGATAATGAATGGGCTGCATTAACAATAGAAACACTTTTCTTCCTTATCATATGGTTCACATAATCAAAACGAGGGGGAATGGGAGGGGACAAGTCTGAGCCTCACATATGGGTCTCCACCACCAACTGAAAAAATACATGGATTAAACACAGACCAGCAGCTTCTCATCGCATGCAGAGTTACTCCCTTGCCTTCAAGGAACCCTGTTTGTTGAAGAAACACCACCCTACACACCTTAAACACAGGGCTTAAATGAGTCTTAGCCAGGTCACGCGGGTTGGCGTAGGTCATCTGAAGCAGAGCAAACCTGCGTGAACTGTAGACCTGCAGCTGCAGTTGGGTGCTGAGCCACAAGGCTTTGCCATTCCGAATGCCGGCTGGCCCTTCAAACCAGGGCTGGGCTGCCCCCAGGCTGGATGCAGCCAGTCCTGCAAACTTTAGGTTCAAATTCAAATATCTCCCAGGGCTGGAACCCAGACCAAGATTTAGGTTTAGTACTTTATCATGACACTTTTAAGTGAAGCTCAGATCTTGATCCAAAGTTACCTGTGGGCTTCAAAGTTGTTTGCTTCTCCCATTCTAGTTCATCCCGTGTCTCCCTGCAAATAACTGCTTAGTTCAAGCCCAAATCAAATTCCTCATCTGGCTTTGGCATCACACCCAACTCCTAACTACTCCTACCTAATACAGGAATGCTGCCACCCTTCAGATTACACAAAGCACCATGGAAACAGAAGGGAATCTGCAGCAAATCCAAAAGTCATCACCTTTCCTCTTCAGGAAAGTTTCGTTCTTCATCAGTGCTTCTTTTCTTCATCATCATTATAAAGATTTTAATTCAAGACAGATCACAGGATGTAATAATTTGATGGTAGGGGAAATGTTCCATGCTTTGTTTCCATATGGACTCTCTAAATAAATCGAACTCCTCATGCTCCTTTCGCCATGCAAGTACAAGGGTGAAATTCACCTTGGCCCGATTTACGAAGGGCTGAGAATCCACCGCTCCTGTATACTTCAGTCACTGCTGTAGGTGCCCAGCCCTTCTGAATATTAAGCACAAATGCTGAAAAACTAGAGCAGAAGCATATGGAATGCAACACCAGCAGCCCTGAGAACAAAGCAAGGACGTGAAGAAAGGAGCCTGAAAAGGGACAGAGCCAAGAGGAGATGATGGGGAGCTATTATTTTGCTGTACGTTTTCATAAATAAAGGTTCATTACGGCGCCGTTTCACTATTCCAGTCACTGTACAACAGAGTCCCAAATCAGATCCCTGTCTACCTAGAGCTGTTACTGCTGAAGGGCCTGAAAATGTTCCTTGAGTAAACCCATCTCCGATAGGCAATGAGATACCAGGACGTTCCTTTTTCATCGTTGTTTAATCTGTTGTGTTGTCAGGCAGGGCGCTGGGCCAGCAAAAGTTCCCACTGCCTCAGCTTCAGGGGTGGACTGGCTTCAGAATTTATACAAATAAAAGAAGAAACGAAAAGCGCTGGCAGCACCAGTCTGATTACAGAGTCATTTATTTTCTGGTCGTTAATAATTTGTGCAATAAAAGATTGCGTGCCTTTCTGAGTTAGTAGGAGTTATTGGCACAAATTTCCCTCCACACTGGTGTGAGTCTGTGCTTGGAACATAAATTATTAGTTTCTTATCGCACTCCTCCTCATTTTTCATGCTGCCACAGCTAGATCACCAGAAGCCTACCCCTCAGTCTCAGTCTTATTTTATGCTGCACACGAAAGGCAGCAAAGATGGCTATTCCATCTTTAATTACACAAACTCGCCTCTGCAGTGCCTCTCCCCCAGTCCTCCCACCCGAACACTGGCAGGGGCGCGCTGTGCTGGGTCTGCTCTGCCACTTGCCAGCCACTGCTCTAACGAAAGCACCGCTCTGAAGGGCCTTCCACCATCCTGCCAGCTTCTAGCAGCTATCTCCTTGGAATAGGAGCAAGAAACTTGTATGTGTGCATCTCAGCGTGAGGATAAAAGGAGGCTGGAATTCATACCATCCTTGAAAGACAGGAGGAAAGTCCTGGCACAGCATCAAGTCGGACCCAAGATGGCTGTATCTCCAGCTGCAGGGTAAGGAGTCGGAGCCTTCGATGTAGCTGAGGAAACGCTTGGGCTTCCCCTTCTTACAGCATTAAGCAGGGTAATGGTAAGAACGCCTCAATCCCCGCTGTAAAAAGGATGCTCTGCTCACCTTTTACAGTATGTGAAGTTCAGTGGGGAAAACACTCTAAGGATTAAAACTCATTTTTAAAAGTATCAAAACATCCTTCCTGTTTCCCTGACACACAGCGTGGAAATTCTCTTTAGTGATGCTAATTGTTTTGTTAAATACAGCAGTTCCCATATAAAGGACACCAGAATTCTTGCCTCTTCCCATATGTCACCCTCATGGTCTCCATTCAACATGTGTCTTTTCAATTGTGACCCGGGAACATTTGCACTAACGTCTGCTGAACTTCAAAAGAACTACCGACAGATTCAGACAAGGGAGCGTGTCTGGCATCTGCAGACGTACTTGCTAAGGGCTGTGCAAACCACACGCTGCTGCGGGTAAGCGAAGTCAGGAGGTGCAGGAGTAGCTTTGCCTTCTCCTCACTGACAGACAACCACCCACCAGCTGAGTGCTTTATGCAGCACCCGTTCTCAGCAGTCTTTGGATCCACGTTCTCTTACTCTCTCATTACGCACTCCACTGGCAACTCCCTCCTCTGGCCACAGCCAAAGCCCGCTACTCTCACGCCCAGTTTCCTGAAATGCTGAATACCTGCTGCATAAACCAGGTTGTGGGAGGCCAGGAACGGCTGTGGGTACTGGAGGTGGATGTGTGCAACAAGCGCCCGCAGAGCCACAGGCTGGAGACCACAGGGCGTTTTAGTGAGCTTTACGGAACACCTTCTCCTGCCAATATGGCTAAGCCCGACCCACCAAGGCCTGATGCTGTCTGTCAGTAACAAAACAATGGGACATGCTCCGGGCACGCCTGCGTAGGTATGTGCGTTACAAGGAACACATGTTCCCCATTCCAAGAGGATTTATAACAGGGCTTTGGGCAGGCATAGCACACACATAAGGGTGTACTGTCAGTTCAAGAGTGATTGACGCCTCGGTGCTGGGCATGTCTCTGGTGATTACTCTGCACTGGAGAGTCACTGATCATTTCAAAATGGGGCTTATCTCTACAGGGTAACATCCAACACATCCACGGCTCACGCTGTGTTCCAAATGTCCACCCTGAATTCTTATGATCTGCTGAAGGAGCATCACTAGGGCTGTGTGTCACTGGGTTAATTTCTGTCAGAAGCAAAGATCAGCCTTTCTCCCGCAGCACGACTACAACCTCACCAGCACCAGCACGTAGCAGAGCTGCAGAGAAGCCCACCATCCTCATCAGGTGCTGCAGGCTGCCCACCCCATGGTGTTTAGGAAGCCCATGTGCTGCGGAGCATCCCCCAGACTGCTCTCAAACTGAAGTACCGCTCACACACAAAGCTACAGCCAACCACCACCATCTCATGAGTACCTGTCAGAAAAACCCCTGCTCGACCCCACCCAGAGTGAGTCTGCATTGAAGAGGTGAACACAGGAGGGACTACAGCTGCACTCACGTTACTGCTGTAATAAGCATATTTCAACCAAAAAATGAATGTAAATAAATAGTTGCATACTTCATCGTTTAACAGATCTGTCCTTGAAAAAATCAAAACCAGGCACACCAGGATCACAGGACTCCTTCAGAACAAAGATTTATATAGTGCAGTAACAAGCTCTGGTTTTTTGTCTATCACAAAATAACATAGACAGAAAAGAGAATCTTTACATTAGCAAAATAGATCACTTTGCACTGTGTACACACTCCTGGACACACATCCTGGGCTCTTCCCTGATTCTTTCACTGCCAGCTTCACATATCTGTTTGCCATCACTGCTCCGATTTCTTCCCAGCTCCCTCCCAGTTTGGACTCTCCAGTTTAAAGCTGCAGACTAGGTTAGAAAAAGCCATCTAGTTCCTTTTGAAACCAAGGATCGAGATCATGACTGGAAGCAGATACTGAAAAAATAATGAGCAGAAGGTTAACTAGGCTCCCTCCCAGTTTGGACTCTCCAGTTTAAAGCTGCAGACTAGGTTAGAAAAAGCCATCTAGTTCCTTTTGAAACCAAGGATCGAGATCATGACTGGAAGCAGATACTGAAAAAATAATGAGCAGAAGGTTAACTAGGCTGCAGAAAGACCCAGAGAGAGAGCCACCAGGTTCAAACCCTGATCCACTGAGAAGATCCCTGAAATCAGGGCTTCTGATTCACTGCATTTAGAAGAACTCCCTTCTGGACCTAGGGACCAAAATCCTGGAAAATGTATTTTAAGTCTTTGGGACACACAGATATCTATCCTTGGAGAGAAAAATACTGAAAAAACGCTCAACAGAAATCTACTTAGGCTTTCACCAGGCCCCCAGATTGTCTTACAACATTTGGTGCATTAGAGGTCAGCTCCCCAGTGCTCCAACAAGCACATCTTCAGTCTTCCTGTGATCAAACACTTTCAAGATAGATACTTTTTTTCAAGATACTCCTTTTTCCACCTCCCAAGAGAACCCTCTTTATCACAACCTATTCCAGATTTGTCTTGCTGCCATCAACACCTGCCAAAGCCATGCCTTCTGTAAAGTCAGATGGCAGCAAGCCACAGGCAGGACTTACCAGGACCCACACATGGGGACGTCTCCACGTCCTCCCCAACTCCTTAGTCACATCCCTCCCGGAGACAGCCGGCCGAAGGCCAGCTCTCACGCAAAAGATGAAGCCAAACTGCAGAAGTGTTTCAAATTTCTGGTGAAGCCATGTCAAGAGGCTGAGGGGAGGTTACAGTCAGACTTGTCCAGCAGAGTTGGTGTGGGTTTAAAAGCAGAGGAGAGATACCTCAATAAATTACTTGACAGACAACACGGAACTGGAGTTCAGCACCCAGTTAGAGGTTAAAAGTGGGGTGACAGCTCTTCAGCAGAGTAGTCTGGTTGCAAACCATTCTCAGACAAGTCCCTAGAAACCCGGTCTGCATCATTTGTTCAAACCTTGCCGGCTTAATCTGAATAAAAACAGAGAAATGTTGCGTACAAGGCTAAATGCTATCGGTGTAGGACTGGCCAGGAAGAGAAACAAAGCAGCGCACATGGCTAGGACCCTTTAAAAGAAACACTGCACTTCCTATTTTCACACCCTGAAATCTCCACAGTGTAGTACCACACTGGCAGGAATTCGTTCCTCACTCGCTTGCTTCCTAAGAGGTCAGCACTTCAAGCAGATGTTCTTTTCTAGAGCCTTTTCTCTCTTTTTTTTTTTTTTTTGCTATAGCCAGCATGCCATTGATTTAATTCATGATGCTTCTTTGCACAGCAATAGTAACCATCATCTGAAGTTCATGAAACACTTGTGATGTCAACCCCCTTGCTTTAGGAGCAGTGCCCAAAGTATTAGGAACCTCTTCAAAACACTTTGCTCTTCAATACTCCTGCCTATTTCGATACATAGCTGAATTTCCAAATCAATTTCTTATACCTATTCTCCTTTTGGTTTTACTTCAGCATTCAACCAGATGGATATTTGCTGCCTTTCAGTTCTGTGTGCAAACAATCAGAGAAATCAACTTACTACCTTCAACTCATCTGTGGAGAAACGAAGGTGCAGAGCAAGCATTTGGCCTTCCAGAATCAAGAGCCAGGACAGCAGACAACTTTGTTTCCTCACACACACACAGCTCCACCTGACCAGACTGTTCTAGAATGGACTGTACATGTTATTTACTACCTACTAAGCATAAAATAATGCAATTCTCTTTCTTATGTATAATTATATATATTTCTAGAAGGGGAATTGTTTCCCCTATTTCTCCCACCCTTCCCAGTCTGAGCTTTGCACGTATCACCTGAAAACTCTGCTGCTGTGCAGCAGAAGCTGTATTGCCTGCCCTTCATGAGGCACTTCAGGTTCAGTGAGCTCCTTCATCTTTTCAGTTCTAGCCTTATGCTTCTCCCTTCCAGGTGTCTAAGTTGGCTCCTGTATGATCTTCATTATGGTGCTGCTTTTTCCTTAAGTCAGAGCTTCACGGATCCTTTCCCTCCTGCCTGCGGGCAGAAGCTACGAGGTTAGACCTCCCGGGTTCTGTTTCCAGATCTGTCACCGAGCTGTTGTGACCTTGACAACAAGCCAGGAAGGTGGCATTTTTCAAACTTGGGTGCCTAAATTTAGGCACCTGACACAACCTTATTTACTGAGATGACAAGCCTCCATAGATCTTATTAGAAATGAGCAAGAATTATGACAGTGTCCAGTGTCTCATACTTCTGTCTCCCCTCCTGCTTTCACGTGTCATTAATCCCAAATCTCCATCTCGCCCTTACTTGAACAGCTAAAGCTAATGCAAGTGTTATCTTCCAACCCAGTCTAAGCTCTACTCCCAGTTCTTCTGAAAGCTGCACTCGACTGTCAACAAAACCTTTGCATTTATGCCTAAATTGTTAAATGAGAACCATAGATAGGAGCTTCTGATACCGAGCAATGCAGTGACCCACCTTCCCTAACCCTTTCACCATACACCGCCATGGTAGGAAATAGAAGCTTCTTCAATGTTCCTCCTCGGAATCCACAGTACTTTTAACAGTACGTCTCAGCACACCAAGCAGAAAGAATAACAGACGTGCTTGGAGTGTGTATATAAAAATTTACACAGCTCACTTTTTAACTGATCTCACCATAGGTCCATAAAGCGTGAAAACTGAACCTTCCAAGCAAGTACTTTCCTACAGACCTGTAAACCCCTCATTAAAAGCTCTCACGTCATCCATATGGTGACTACACACTTTTTTTAGAGAAAAAATACACCGAAAAGTATGTGCTTAGAGATGTGATTTCAAGGGGTCTGTTTGGTACCGTGTGAGAATGCACGGGGAGACAAACCAAAACGTTCCGATGCTGCCCGTGTGCGGTTCTACATGCGATGGGCTCTGAGCAACCTGATTATCTCTCCTGTGAAACCAGAACAGCCGGGAAGAGGTTTTACCCTAATCCTAGCGCCTCCTCTGGGAACGGTTTATCGTGCAAAATTACTTCACAGTGGGACTGGGAATTAGGGGAGGGTTTCCCTGTTTCCCCCCGGTGTCCC
>NW_010407601.1:31139-40907 GCF_000710305.1 Buceros rhinoceros silvestris | reverse complement strand
CCTCCGCTGCCCGGCGAGGGGAGGTCTGCCGGGCTGCGCGGCGGAGCGGCGCCGAGTTCGGGGTCTCTCCGCGCAACTTAGGTTACGCGGCCGGACCTCTGCGGACTGGTGTGGGGCTTCCAGGACGCGATTGCGTTTCCATCCTTTTGCAGCTGCAAAAGCAGATAATTAACTAAACCCAAGAGAAATAAAACAAACTCAGGCTTACCTAAAAGTTAGGATACGTTTTTTCTTTCTTTCTTTTTTTTTTTATTTTTATTTTTCCCTTTCTTTTACGATTTTATTCCCTATGTGGAAGTCGCTCCTGAATCGTGCTCGGCACACTGCATGGGAAGAAGCGGCTTGTGTTTTGGATCGAGGATTTGCTGTTGCAAAGCGGTCTAACTTCCATGCAGTGGGGCAGCCTTCACTACTCTGAACGCCTTGATGCTGTGCTGAGGAGCCCATGTAGATTGACGGCTTGTGCAGAGAAGGCATTGAAGGTAAGAAAGGGGCTTGGGGAAAAGAGGGGTTTTTATATCGTTTTATATGATACCTTTTGTCCAGCATCCCCCTTTCAGCAGAGCATCAGCAGTTCCCCCAGAACAGTATTGATAGGCTGGAACTGGTAAGTGAAATGCAAGTCTGCTCCTGCGAAAAGTGCATGGAGCTCACAAGTGACTGCAAAAGCTGTATTTATTTCAGTCTGATAGCATAGCACGTTTGTGATCTACGCTCACAGCGCGGACAGCGAGCTAACTCCCACAGCTCAGGAATGAGGAGATCTACGGTCTCAACCTCTGATGGGCAGCGAGCATTGGCTGCTGCATTTTGCTGAATATGTGCCCCCCACCACCTCCCTAGAGCAACCCATCGTCCTGCTTGATCGGTTGGTTTTTTTGCAGATACAGTATTAATGAGAGAGGGAGAGGGATGGGAGAAAAAAACCATATGGAACATTTTATTGATGTGATCATAATCCTGTAATGGAGATTGCATTAAATGAGGATTGCATCAAAATGCCTTGCTGCTGTGGAGAGACGAGAAAGCAAAAACTATGCTGGATTGTAAATGAAGTTCTTTGATTGAAGGATTTTCCTGAACCATGAAGGGATGTCTGTAAGCTTAAAGTTGCCGTATATGTGGAGTACTGGAATGGGATAAAAACCAGATCAAGCTGAAATGTATTTTAATTTACTCGAGCTCTGGAGACAGTTTGAATTGGTTAGAGGCATTGCAGTGGTGTCCAATGAATTCTTGGTTTTAGCTATGGAGACCACAGAAAGGCAAGGAGAGAGAACGCAGGAAGGCAGGGAGAGAATGTTATTGTTGGGGTAAGAGAAGGATGGTTCAGTTTTGACTTTTGCCATAATGGCACAAGGCTTACAGCCTGCTGGTGACGAGCAGAAACCTTGTAGGTGACAGGGAAAGCAAAGGATTTATCTCACTCTCCTTTTGCAACCGTGGCATAGGTGCCTGTAAGAAGTAGCTGTGAGGTGTATGCGAAGAAGGAAACAGGGACTTATTTGCCCCTCTCGGACACTGAAGGAAACTGTTCAGATGGAGGGAGATGGAGTCGACTCCTCGGATCCTCCCTTTCTGAGCTTGAGTTGATAATACAGACTGAGTAATTGTTGCTGCTTATCGCAGCTGGCAAAGGAGGGGAGGAGACGGTCAAGTTTATTGAACCAAAGCAGAGCTGAGGACAGTAGATCTGATCAACTCACCCTTGCATTCCTTTTGTGCTAAATTTTACTCGTGTGTAGAGAACTGAGCCACAAAGAGCACCTTCTTCAAGCCTTACTGAAAGGAGACCTAAAGGGAACAAAACAATTAAGCCAAAGTCTAACTTTTTGCTTGTCAGCAGTGGAAATAGCATTGGTCTGTCAGATCCCACAGGTCAAAAGAGGTGAGATAGGGGCAAAGTTATGTGTTTATTTATTTATTTGCTAGCATTTACACACACACACAACCACTAAGGTGGCACACAGACAGACATCAGAGTGGACAAGCACCTTTTCTTAGAACCACCTAAGCGCTAACTGATGGGAGCAGCAGAGAAATCCCTCTAAGAACATGGTCAGTATTTCTCTGTGACTGCAGAAGAGCTGGTTAAACACAACGTACTCTGGAATGAACCAGCCCCACAGATCTCATGTTCTTGGAAGTCATTTGTTTTCCCACTTGAGTTGTGTACAAAACCTGAGGTAATAGCTCCACGGTTCCGTCTCGCTCTTGCTGTATATTTGGCATAAAGTTGAGACGGAAACACTTACTTTAAATAAAATGAGGAAAAGCAGTGCAAGCGTATTGAATTCCTCTTAAGCATTTTATTTTGGCAAAAGTTGACTTTTAGTGAATTGTAAGAGATGGATTTAGAATATTCATGGCTAAACTCCAGGGAGCTTAGTGTTAGCTCAGCAGGCAGAAGGTTCTTCCTCTAAAGAGATACCTGGAAAAGATGTGTTTAAATTTCAAGCCATATTCAGCTGAGACTCTTGGCTTCCACATTTTAAAATCATTTGTTATGCTGCTTAGGGGAATGATGCTTAATCTGGAAAATAAAGCAAGTCTTTCTAGCTCACTTCTTTAATGGAAAGAGCAAGCAGTGTGCTTTAACTCTGCTTCTGTGTGGTCAAATGTTCCAGATTTACCTTTATTTTTTATCGAATAACAACCAAGGGAAAAAATGTCTTCTGAATTCATGGTTATCCATGCAGATCTTGGTCTGTGTTTTTGCTACAGAAGAACTCTGCTTCATGACTGCATTGTTCATCCTTGCAGCACTTCTTCAAATGTGAGCCTTGCTATAGTTAAAGGATAATTTATATTCAGTGTAGTTCTGTCTGCTCAGTGGAATTGGCTTTACACATCGCAGCCTCTGCAAAAAAGGAGATCAAAGATCTGAACCTGTGGTCCTGTATTGCATTGGTATTCTACATGGACCTGAGTAATCCTGTGCTGGAGCCATTCACACTCCCATAGTTAAGAATATGTCAGTCTTTCCATTTAAACACCCACTTGCTTAGTAATTTTACAGCTCGTTTTAAAGACGGGCTCTAAGCTTAAGTTAAACACATTCACGTAGTAAAGAAAAAGATAGCCTCAGCCATGAAGTGTAACAACAACTGGCATTTGCTAATAGAGCACAGTAAGTTGAATTTGTAGAAAGCCTAATAGAAAATAATGCCTGCCTGAAAAACGTAGAGATGGAAATCCTTTCAGCTTTGGAAAGCCCCGTGTGCATCCAGGTGAGTGTTTACACCTGGTTTTAAAGGGGCCTGTGGTTGCCAAGCAGGCAGCAGGGCTTTTCTTAAAGGAGAAGAGCGCTGGCTCAAACCAGGGATCAGGCAGATCTCAGTTCCATGGTTCAGCTTTAGGTTGCGTTAGAACTAATGCCTTTGGCATTATTCCAGTTAGTTCTTTTGAGGGTTAAGTTACAAGAGCAAAACCCCAAGTTGTTTCACACTTAAGCAGAGACCTTCCCTCTAAACATCCCACAATCTTGTACCGTTGCCTGTCTCAGTTGGACAGCCGTCTTCTAACGGGGAAGGAGTTGCTTCATCTGTGCAAAGTGTGGGAATGCTTCTAATAACCTTGTGCATATCTCAGGCTGGAAGTTAAAAGACTAGAATTAAAAAGACCCATGGATACGGTGCTGGAGTTGCACGTGCTATGTATAGTACCTGTGTTCCGGTAGTAGGATCAAGACAGGGCTTGCTGCGTTCCAAGTATTTTGGGTTGGATGAAATAAGTGAGTATTGTTTGAATGAAAGTTGTGTCCTTTGAATAAAAATCCATAAGGGGGATGGATGGTCTTCGGACCCGATTACCTCCTTCTGCAATGAGACCACTTGGAGGAAATTTGTAACTGTTGGCTTTCTTCGGTGCGCGGAAGTGGCGGTGGCCATGTCTTTCCTAGGTCTTCTGAAAATTCATGCTGCCTGCAAATATACAGGCGAGTAATATGGAGCAGGAAATTTAGGGAGGAAATGGGAATTTGATTGTCCCTTAAGGTCTGTGGGGACACTCCCGTTCTCATTATCCAATGGTGAAGGGAGGAAAATAGGTTTAAAACAGTCTTTTTCAATTACGGTCTCTGAATTGGTAGAGTGACTTGCCAGGAAACATAAAAGCTTCTATAGCTTTTGCACATTTGAAACTCCACTGAAAGAGGAGTTTAAACTGCCCTTAAATTTGTCTTTAAGGGCTTCTGTGGTGAATAGGAGTAGGATTAGTGGAAAATACATTTTGAGTGATAATAATAGTATTTGCCACCTCTGGCACAAGTGAATGAAAGAAACGTATGTTTTTGAATTTTCAAAAACAACCCCAAACCTTTCTAAAAAAAAAAATCCTGTTTCCAAATAAGGAAAATGAACAATGTTTTCACATTGTACCTCTGTAAGAATTCATATTCGAATGAAAAAAACCCCCACCAAACCCAGCTTACTTGCGTGTGAGGTTTTGTGAAAGTCCAGGGAAAGTTAATGTAAACATTAGAATTCAGGTAAAAAAAGACTGTGGAATTTAGTCTGTAGATACCACCAAATCATGATTGTTTTGACAGTAAATAAGAAACTGTAAGAGGTTTTCTGTAACTGTGTCATAATTAATAATTCTATTCGTTTGAAGTCTTTTGTCATTGTGTCTAGGAACTATCCTGTTAAAAATTACTTTATTCAGGTACGCATAGAAAATAAATGTTTCCCCACAGATTAGGTAAGATTTAGCCTTCTTGATCCAACGTGGCCTGAGCCAAAGCCTCCTCAGTCTGTGAAAAAAGCCCTGTTGGAACAAGGCCTTCAGTAGCTACTTCTGACAGGACAGAGCGTCCGGACTTAACTTCTGCCGCTCGTTCAGGTGTTCAGCACGGTGCTGTGGGGTGGAAGCATTGCTGTGGAGGAGTCGTGCAGGCAAGGAGGGCAGCGCCTGGCCTGTTCACTGCCTTTTCAGGGAAGTCCCTTCTCAATGCCCGTTGTTTTCCTTCGTTTAAGTTGTGATGGACTCCGCAAGGATTATATAATGTCAAGGGAACCTACACCACCAGATCAGCAGAGGGCCAGGTATGTCCTCAGAGGGCCAGATGAACACTGAAGTTGTTGGAGACTTCCAAATTCAGTAGTGAAATTGTAAAGAGAGGTGTCCCGCTCTAAAGTGCCCCACATCCAAGTAAATATGGCAGTTCACTGGGCTAAGAAATTTTGCCTGCTCCGTTTTCCTTCCAGAGGAACATCTTGTGTTGTGATCTACTTGGATTTGATATAGTTGTTTCGGGGATGATTTTCTTCCTCCATGAAAAGAAGTCTAGAACTAAGTTGTCACTGCTGATGTAGTCTGTCCGTATATCAGTGTTTATCTGTTACATCCTTAAGGACATAGTTCTATTATTGTTGTAAGAATTAGTAGGGATGTGCGCTTGATATTGTCTACTGAAGTAGCAGGAAATACATGCTAAAGGGAGAAAAGTTGGGAATGCTTTAGGCACAGCACCTTTCATTTAACCACCTCCTTACCCCATCATTGTTACTGCTCCGTGCTGTCTCGTTAAATAAATAAATGTGTACGTATGGAAATCTATGATCTACTGGACCTATGGCCACATACCCGGACACTCCAAAGCCCCATGCAGTCTTGTTCCCAGCTCTAGTCTCTGACACGTAAGATGAGGACATGCCCGTCAAAAGAAAAGTGAAGAATACTTGGGGGATGACAGGACTACAGGTTCCATTACCACGTGGCGTAGGGAACAGTTACTCGAAAAGTCAACTGCTGGCCTTTAGCCTGTAGCTCAGATGTCATTAGAAGGTCACTGTTTTGACAATCCTCCTAAGAAAGGAAGTTTTGTGACTTTGGGGAGGAACTGAGTTTTATCTCTGCTAATGGAAGTCATAATTTAAGCCCACACTTAGTCATTTATACGGGTTTTGTGATTGCTTTTGTGATTACAAAAATACGTGTCTTCCTGTCTTTTACAAACTCGTATGAAGCCGTGTGTCCCGAGAGGCACATGTTTACCTGCACCCTTGGTTTTACTGAGGTATCCTGGTAGTTTTCTTCCTGGAATGGAGCGTAGCTTCAATAGGAAGCATTGTGTCAAGGGTGCGGGTTGGAGTTGCAAATCAGAAAGTGATTTTCTTAGGGCTTGTATGATGTTTATGATGAAAGACCTGGACTTGACTTGGCCATGTTAAATAGCTGAAGAGCACGTGCCATAGCATTCCCTAAAGAAAAGTGCGGAGGAACTTCAGTGTTTTGAAACGTCATTAAATGGTGACTTAACAGGAACTGTCATGTGCATATAGAACTCTGGACTCAAATAATTTGGGAACTCACTGCTCAGATTGCAGTTGTTTGCCACTAATTTATAAATATATGCAAGACAGAAGGCATGAAACTAAAGCTATCATTAAATGGAGAAATGGCTTTACTTTGTCAGTCATTTAATTGACCCTGGGAAACTGCACACGGCAATGTGTTGTAAATTAAGGTCTAGAATACAAGGCAACACAGTGATAATCTTTGGGATGAAAATTTGGCATTAAATGCATGAGATTCATTTTCCATTCATCTCCCATGTCTGCATGTGAGACTTCACCAGAATGGATGGGTTTCAGCCAGGGGTTCCGTAAGATTATCCTGTAAGCAGGAGTCTGCTACAGGAGATCAGTTAAGTGCTTGTCAGACAAGTGTCTGATTATCTGAGAATTCTTTTTAAAATTCATGTTCAGGAGATCTGTAATTGAAGAAAACTGTTATTAAAGAAAACTGGGTATAAAATAAACCAAGGGTTTTGTTGTCCTTGTTCATTTATTCCAGTTTTCTAAGATACTTGAGAATGGCCTCTTCCTCTGGCCGGAGAAGCAGCTGAAGGAGCAGGTATTACTGCTTCATCCTCTATGATTCTCCCATGAAGTTGAGGAAAACAATCACATATGTGTGTATGTGTGATTGCTTATGGCATTAGTTAAATCTGAGGAATGAAGGTTAGGAAGGGACCTTAGATACTGGACAATAAGTGCTTTTTAATTGCATATAATCGATCTGGAATAGTGATGATTACAGAATGGAACGATCTTAACATTTTTGGTATTCACATATGCTTCCCCACACTCTTGTTCTTCATGTATAAGCTCTTTAAAAAGACAGTATATCTAAGAGAACATCATAAACCATGCTTTCTTAACAAAAGAATTCTTTAAAATACCTTTTCAAAAGGGTACAGAATTGTGAGCCATCCCTTATATTTATTTATTTTTTGACAATACCCTCAGTCAAATATCAGTTGCTTTGTATCTTTCACATTGAGCTTTATCGACATATACAAAGAGAACTATCTTCAAGAGCTGCTCTGAAAGTACCCTAAAGCATAATTCAAAGTGTGTTGGAGATGACTTCACAGAGTATGAACTCAAGGACTTCCAAGGGGGAGACACTTGGCATATCAGAAAAAAAAAAAAAAACATTGACCACTTGAAAAAAAGTGTATTCGAGTCAGGAAGCAAAGACCTTGATAGTCTGTGTCAAGGTAAAGCATCACTAGTGTGCCTGGTCAGAAACTGTTGTTTTCTTAAGCGAGGAGTAAGGTTAGGATGTATCGAATGTTGAAAATCTCACAACGAGACGTGGACCAGTAATGTCCTCAGCTCGAGTGCTGTGTCAGTGGTGAGCCAGGGGCGTCACTGAACCACCTGAGGCTTGTGTGCTAAAGGAAAAGATGTTCCTGGTGTCCATGTACCAGTGTCCCTCTCAAGAGTTTGGGTGTTGCCTGTGTCACTTTTGAATGTTTTAAGGAAAGCACTTACACATTCCAGCATTCTCCTGCCCCTGAAAACAAAGAAAACTGAATTGATGTGGTGCCCACCCTTTCTCGCTTTCTAAATTCAACTGAATTGTTTATTAGAGCATAATACTATAGAGTGGAAGGATATTTTCTCCTAGAAATAGAAATGTCACTTTAACGTGTAGGTGAAAAGTCGTTAATATCCCCTGCCTCCGTTTTGCGACAATGAGGAAACGAGTATAAAATAATAAAGAATTCACGTTCCTCTTCAATGATACAGAAACTTTGGTTTCCTTTGGTTCTTTGAAAACAATGCGTCTTTGAATCCACTTTGTTAATTGCAGCTGAAAAGCAGTAAAATAATAATTTTTACCATGGAACTGAGGCAGAACTAATATTTTCAAAAGGATTTCTGTACTTTGGGCGTACAAGTCCCTTCTTCAAAGTGAGTTGGACTCTGAAAGAGCCTAAAGCTTGTCTGCTTTCAGGAATCTTTCAAGTGTTTTTGAAAACAGTACTGTTTTTGTTAAAGACCGGGAATAGTAACGGTTTGTACCTCATCCATGTTTCATTAAAACTAGTCACATCCAATGTTCAAAATATGGTGGGACTCAAGGATGATCGTTCTATCAAAAACCT
This sequence comes from Buceros rhinoceros silvestris, assembly GCF_000710305.1. Classification (NCBI taxonomy): domain Eukaryota; kingdom Metazoa; phylum Chordata; class Aves; order Bucerotiformes; family Bucerotidae; genus Buceros; species Buceros rhinoceros. Next base: position 32,506 of record NW_010407601.1, on the reverse strand, counting down.
AAAAGCAAACTCTGAACTTAAGCTAAACACTCGCAGTCTTTGCCAGAGTTGTACAAGCCAAACTTTTTAAAGGAATGATTATTTCCTTTTTATCAACTTTATTTTATTCAAGCAGATCTTTAATACTTCAGTAGAGGAGGAACAGAAGAATCAGAGAAGCTGTCATGGAAATGAATCCATTACAGTAAGGCTGTGCCGTACTGTGATGCGGGTGGAGTTTGGGGCCTGTTACTTGTCATTTAACATTCGGTATTTTGTGACTCATCAGACAGATAGGGCGAAGCCTCAGCCAGCCCGTACAGTTAACTGCTACCGAGCTGAACCTCCAGCACTGAAAAAAGTTGTGTTCTAAGACAATCGCACTAAGCATGAATTCTAGTCCAGAAGAGATCCTCGTTACTTTCTGTTCATCTGAACTTTAAAATCCTGGTAGACAAACCGAGACAACAAACAGACATGAAAACGCTGAAGGAAGATCTTAGTAAAAAGCAAAAGTACTGACTGAAATTTGACTGAATTTATTATAAAAACTGTTTATTTTTTTCATTATAGAGTGGTGGAGTAAACCTGAAATCCGTTGTACTATCCATTCAGTTAGAGAAAAAGGTAAATATGCTGGTGAATGTGTTGTGATAGGACCATCTTTTTTGTATGGCATTGCACAGCTCCAATTCAGTAAGAAGTTTCTAACAATGTGAATGGAATTTGGCTCCAATCCTGTGTTTGAGTCGCGCTTTTTGGAATCGCTGTGTAGGGTACTTTTAAATTACAAAAAAATCTTAATTAACAAAATATTATTGCTATTTGGGACTGCTCAGCCTCAGGTACTGTGTCATACAACTTGGTCACTAGCTGCTTTCTTTGGATTTTTTTTTTATCTTACTAACTTAAAGTAGGTTTCAGGTTTTGGTTATTGTAATGGGAAGATATAAAACCCCAGATTATTTTCCTGTTAAACCTGATGAAAGCTTAATCTGCCTTCATCTAAGTGGCATTTGTTATGAGTCCCCTTAGTGTCAATGTTTGTGTTTTTGTTGTACTGCACTTAACAAAAACAAGCATTTAAAAATTAATATTAGTCTGAATCAAAAATAGTGTAACGTCAATCTGCAGAAAATGTGCACAGTCTCTGTTGGCTCTGTGTAATTCATTTTGGCAGGTACAGTACTTTTATTGTATTATAAACGCTCAAAAAGCTTGAAAGAAATCATTGGGAAAAGGTTCAGAAGGGTTAGAGTAAGTGATTTAGATGAGGCTGGCAGGCGGTATGCTGTGGCTAGTGCGAGATTAACTGAATTCTGAAAATTCAGTCACTTCAGAGCATTGGATCTGTGTCTTAATTTAGTCAGTGCTGAAGCAAAAGTCAT
>NW_010407601.1:21840-30720 GCF_000710305.1 Buceros rhinoceros silvestris | reverse complement strand
AGGGAACCTCTAAGGGACAGTAAAGTTGAAATGAGGATGTCTCAGAATACTCTAGAAGATAGCTTCAGTAAGTTACTATGGTAGGGAAATACCTGTTGATGGGCCTCACAGAAGTTAGCTACGCTCAGATATTTCTTAGTCTGATGGCTGAGAGCTTATCGCTTTTAATAGACTATTTTGTGATCCATACGAACAGATTAAGGATGCCATCCATCATTTTCTGAACCACAGTTACGGCAGATGTCCTCCTTCCCTTTGCTTTTAATATGTACAGCTTTGACTGATGGTAGTTCTTACAATCTCAGCCGTAACTGTTCTGGAGGAAGAAACATGTCAGATCCTTTGTGGGTTGGCAACAGCTAATTTCTTTCTCAGATTTTGGAGACCATCTCAGTTTTATGAAGGACCCTGTAAATGGGAGCCCTAGTTGTAGTTACATATTTCTGTCAATATGAAGAGTTGCCTGATGTCCTTGACATCAGAGTGATTTTACGCATGCTAATTTGCACTAGATCCTTTGCCATCTTCTATTTTCCCAGACTTAAACTGTGTGTTTATCTGAGTCTCCTAGTGAATTAATTGAAGCTGCAAGCACATAAGATAATCTTGATAGTGAACCCAAAGAAACACTTGAAGCGGTTTCTCTTTTTTGCGTGCTACAAAAATGTTCCCTTAATATTCAGAAGAATCCTTGTGAATTTTCAAAGCTTAACCGAAGGCCCTAAGCTACCTAAGGTAACTTAAAGCTTTAGGCTGCCTAACTCTGGCTAGACGGCACCCCCAGAGGTGTCTTCCACTCTGAACTTTATGGTCCTGTGAAAAAGACACGGACTCCTCGATAGAGGTCATACCTTTCTGCTTTGTCTTGATCGTGGTATTTTTTGCTCAAATTTTGCTACATGCTTGCTGTACGGTGTGTAAAAGGAGTCGTGAAGAGGTGAGGAACAGGTCAGGAAGAGGGAACCCACCAGTGAACAGAAGACAGCGGTCGTTTTTGTCCTTGGGTTTGGATCTCCACATCATTTGCTATCCCTGTCTCAGGGTGTCAGTTTAGAGGCCTCCTTGAACTGAGGTGGTACAGGCAGGCTGCCACTTCAACACGTCATCTAATCACTGGCATTCTACCGAGCCGTGCTGAATATGTTTTAAAGTACTGCTTTTGATCTGTGAAACGCTTTTTAGTTTCCTTTCTCTTTCTGAGGAAGACCTGCTGTACTTTTGTGTTCTTCTGTAAAAACCAGCTGGAAAGGAGAAGCCTCAGCATCATAAGCTGAGCTGAGGGCCAGAAAACCTGAGCCTGATTCTTTTCCCTTAGTCCTGCAAGACCTAAGTTAGTTGACATTCAGAGCTGCGAGACAAACTTGTTTATTCAGGTTTTCCTGAGGGCTCTCTGAAGTGGACACGTTAGGGGGAGTGTAATTTTGTTTGTGTTTGTGAAGAGTGTTCTGCTGATGCTTCGTGTTGGTGGCTTAGTGCTCTTTACTACAAGAGTGTCTGGAGGTTGCTTGGGCGGTTCCCTACAAAAATGCAAGAAATGCAGTTTCTAGAGAGGGACTTAGCAATGTCTGGACTGTATGGATAAGAGAATAAGGTGAAGTTGAGAACAGACAATGTTTTAAGGACCGAAATTTAAGTACTTTCACTAGATAAAAGAGAAGACCACTGTAAATGAAACCAAGGTTCTTAAAGTCTCTACAAAGGATCTTTACTGTTACAGAAGCTCTGATTTATTCTTTGTTTCACCATAGCATTATTTGTCAAAGGTGGCAGTCAGTCAAAACAGTGCACTGGAAAGAAGTGATGAAGGTGCCCAAGTCTGAACTAGCACTTCATGATTCGTTGTTGTTAAAACTAGATGAGACTATTTCTTCGGTTTAGGTACTTTTACTTCTTTTCCGTGCTGTCTGTGTAACACGATGACATTGGTATGGTTTTTTTAAGTGCCTAAAAGGATCATAATACTGCATATGCTAAATTTAACAAAAATTTAGGTTAAAAATTACTTTCATGCATTTGTGTTGGTTTATTTGGGCCAATTTTAACTGAAAGCTCAGCAAAATACTGAATATACTCATTCAATATTTTCCATCCTTGGCTCTTGCTGGACCATTTCATTATCCATTTTGTTTCTGCCGTCTGAACAAGAACACTTTCTTTCCCTTGAAAAATACTTAGGTGTTACTAGAATATTTCAACAAATCTCCACCGTTCACAGTGTATTTGTAGTTGCTTGGTCATTAAACATAGTTGTTCCACAGTGATGGACCGTTTCCTTCAGATTACATCGAGGAAAGCTCCTTATTCTAATTACTTGTTTATCTTAATGAACGCGTGTAAAAGGCTGTATTGCACTTGTACTGTTCGGTGCTCTCAGTCTGGTATTTTCAGAACCCTGTAGATGTGTATTCTGAATAAATGGAAAGAGCAGCTTGTGTACAGGGACATCTTTGGCAGGCCAAGAAGCTAACTCAAAGTTTCCCTGAGTTTTTGGAGGTTCCCTGCCTAAAGACTGGGTTTCCATCACTAGTAAATTTAATAATAAAGTGCTGACCCACCAGACGCTGTAGAACTTCCTAAATATGCAGGATGTTCTACTGAAACAGAGTATGCCATAGAAAGAGATCTGCAACGCGCACTCTGTGCTTGTTAGCACGTATTTTAGATGTGGGGCTTAGGCTTCCTTTAAGATGATCATCCCTGATGGTGCTGAATATAAGAATGTCAACATAATTAGTCATCCCCAGCAGAAAATATTTTTTTGCCATTTTTTTTTCACTGCGTGGAGGAGGGGATGAACTGGTTTTTCAGTTACTCTTTATCATTTAGGTTTTCTATTTTTGTCATCGACTGGGAACATTTACTGATGACTTTTTTTCCATCTTGTATTCAGGGATGGGCTATTTTATGGGACAAATCTTAATAAAAGAAATGCCCTGATGCACCCTCGTGAACTGGTCGTGATTCAGCAGAAGCTACTCCTTGACTGATGATCAGGAATAGGCCATAGAATCACACTTGGTCAGCTTTGGATATAAAGCGAGCTACTTACTGTTCTCGTGATAATCCAGGCTGTCTCTATTGAGATATTACAAGTGTTCTTTGTAGAAACTTCGTATGAAATATTCTGAATCAGGCACATATATATGAACAGATTCTGTTTGTTTTTGCATTGGTGCAGCCACAAGAATACAGTGTTATGCAAATATAGGACAGCATCCACAAACTTAGAATACAGGCAGTTGTTCCGATTCTTCCCTTATCTGATTCACCATAAAAAATCCTCAAAAGATTCTTCGTTGCAATCATAGCTAGGCAAGAGAGTGTAATTTAAATGTGCAGTTACCATCATAGATAATATGTGTGGGCTGCATAACCATCGGGAAATCACAGATTTTCAATTTCCCTTGGAATATGTTCATTTTTAGAAGGTATTACCAGAGTATTGTTTGTTGTAAGAGAAGAAAATCCTGTTCAAGTTTTTAATGAATCTCTTGAGAGATCCATCAGATTTACAGGTTAAAAAAGCTGTAAACATTCTGCTGGGAGCAGCCATTAAAAAGAAGATGAATGTGAGTTATCTGTACATTTCTTACGAAACAGAAACCCTGAAGATGATTTACAGACCAGAAAGCTGTTTCTTTTTAAGTGGTCTTTACTGCTGCATTATGTAATGAAATACAAATATGATTTAAAGTAAGTCTGTTTGCAAGATGAGAAGCAGTTTCACTATTTTCTTTGGAAAATTTTATAGGTAAGATGTCATTGATCTGAATTTGAAGGGAAGAATCCCAAGACTAATATTTCCTTCATTTCTAGATTAGAAGGAGCATCAGAGTGGAAGAAAACATCCTTACTGCGTAGTTAATCAACGTGGAGGGCCTGATGTTGAAAATCTGATTTTCTAAATTAAACAGAAATGAATTAATAAAAGATCTGTAGGTTAAATAAATAAATTTAAAAAACCCCAAACCCAGGCTCAGTCCTCTGGTGAGGTACTTTTCTGGTAAGTCAGAAAGTGACAGCACAGGACTGCTAAAAGGTTTGCCTTTCCACGAGGCGCTTCATACCCTTGATTACTCACTCAGGCTTGACTGAACCAGCAGCAGCCAGAAACAACTCATAATTTGTGATGAAAAAGTGTGTTTAATCCTTGGGTTTTTTGTCTGAAGTATTACAGACGCAGTGAAGGGAACAGTTTTGAATAGACTGCTAAGAGATAAAATGCAGATAAATAGTTCGGGACTTATTAATCAAAGATTGTTGCTTCAGACTTTTAAATCAGACATCTAAGATTCCTCTGAAGATTTTCTTGTAGTTACTATCTCCCGCTTCTTCCGAAAGCTCTAGATAAGCCACGAAGAAGATGGTTAATTTGTAGTTTGGGTGAATTTTGGCATTAGTTTTGTTTTGTTGGTGTAACCGTTCAAAGAAGCACAAATATAGTGAAAACTTGGCTAACAACAAAACGTGAACTGTGTCCTGACCGCATCTGTTGAACATAACAACAGTAGTTTTGCATTCATTCAGCTCTCCGAGAGGTCACACCCTTTGCAAATAATAGGCGTAACAAACTGCTGCGTGCACAGTGCTCATCGTTATGAATAGGATGTCTTTCAGCTGATGCTGCCATTCACAACATGGTTTTACCAGTTCAGTACATGACTGTGAATCTGGTCTCATTGTCATACTGGAAATATTTAGGACTCCAAAAAAAAAAAACCCACCAGGTGGATTGATACTTCTGCTGTTTTCTTAATGTTTTGTAAAGACGACCTGCTGCTGAGTGTTTTTTTCAAGGTGTGTGTGTGTGCCTTTATTTGTGTTTTGTATATATGTGTATGTTCCTAATCTATATGCCTAGACATGCTGTGGTCATAGAAGTCATACCTTACATCCTTGGTCTGAGCTAAACACTGTGCTCACAGGTCTTGAGCAAGCTTCTTCATGAAGCATTCCCAGTAAAACTCATCTCTGACCTGCAATACCCATGTGCAGAATCCTCCTGAGCAGACTTCAGTCGTGGCCTGTGTAACAGGGTGACTGGCAGTGAAGATAAATCAGGACTAGGATGAGGAACTCAAGTCTGCTCTAAGTCTGAAATACCACAATACGTAAATGGATGTACTCATTCATGTAGAACCATTGTTGTGATGTAGCCTGTTGATGGAAGAGTAATGGAGGGGTCTTGTGACATGTTTTGTACTGGCATCGAGTTTGGGTACACTGAACTATGGCAATGTGTTAGACCTTGTTCTTTACATTGCCTTTTCACATTCATTTACATCTGGACTGTCATTTCTCTGATGTCAGGGAAGCGTTTTGTCCAGTTTCTTGTATCCACTGCCCACCACTATCTTTCTGTGCCTGTTTGTCTCCCACTGACTCCTACTTTTCCACAGACATGGGCCCTGGAAGGAACGTTTCTTGTTATGAAAGCAATAGGTTCCAAAAGATGATTTGAAATCCTGTGACTATTTCCTTCACAAAGGCTTGCAAGACTTCAGGAAAAATGCCAGCTAGTGCACAGGCAGTTTGGCTCTGAGAGCCCAGTGTTAAGGTTAACAAGTTGTAAATAGATGCATGTTGCCATTATCTCAAACCCCTGCTGCTTCCAGGACATGAGGAGGACTCTAATAAGAATGTTGTTCATTACTTGTTTGGTTTTTTTCCCTGTCCTTGCACAGCACTTACTGACGAGTAAGATTTAAATGTTGGATGGCTTATGATGGGGTCTTGATGCAATTCTTTCATCTTACTGATGAAATGTTACTGATATGTTACTGATAGAACTCTTAACAAATACACCACTGAGATGAGGGGGCAAAACCACATCCAAACCTGCCACTGTTTTTTTTAAGAGCTATTTATAGGAAGGAATCTGTAATTTTGGATTGTTTTTTTTTCTCTCCTCAAAAATAAATTCAGTGTTAAGAGAGCTGAATATATTTACAGTATCTGGTGTAAAGATTCATATATGTATAAGACTTCTTTACAGCTGTATAAATGTGCATATCATGATTGATGCCTGTTGAGCTGTGCTGACTTACAAACAGAACGGATCGTAGCTATCATATGTCACTCAAAGTTACAGTAGCTCGGTTTTTTAAGACATATCTAAAAACTCAGCTCAGTGTATTTAATGAAACAAAATATTTTCAGCGTTTAAGAGCTGCTTGCTTTGTTTTTGAGAATGTCTAATGTATGAACTTTCGCATATATCACTCAGTGAGTGGCCAACATTGGAAAAAGATCGGTAAATGAATCCTTATTAGTGTATTTTTGTCATTAAACAACCAGAATGAACTTGACACTGAGCCAGGAAGAGTTAGTATATTGAAATTTGGAATTCTTCATGATCATTTCTCTCTGAAAGAAAGCACCAACACTAAGAAACATTAGACTCAAATATCCTGGGAAAGAACTGAAGCTCCGTATCATTCTCCTATTAGTGTTTTCAGACTGAAAATGCAGAAAACCATCACACGATTTGATTTGAAGAAGAGTGAAAATGTTCCAAACATTTTCCAAACAACCGTGAAAACATTTCCAAACATAAAATAATAGTAGTAGTAAGAACGGTACTACACCAGTAGTACTGGTGACGGTAGCACTCGAACAGACAACCCAGCCAGGAACAACAAAATTCTAGTGAGAATTTCTAACCATCTATTTCTGATGTATCAGAATAAGAAAAAAGAAAACAAACCAGGCAAACGTCACTGCCATTAACTTTCTGTGTCAGGAGCTAATGACCACTCATTAATGAGTTTTTGCTCATTTTATTTTGGATGGGGAGGAGGGATGGAGGAGGGTACCTTCAATTAGAGCAGAGTCCTAGAGGAGAATTTCACAGATGGGAAGACATGGTCGTAGAAGTACATGGTTTGAACACCAAACTGCTGAGATGAATATGCTGGAATACCAAGGCAAAGTGCCAGGATGAAGGGAAAGTGTTCAAAGAAACTATGGCACTGGAGCCTCATAATAAAGGGAAGCTTTGAGGCAAGACACTGAAGTACTGAGGAAAATATCAAAAAAGCCTGAGATGTTTTGCCAAGCTAGCAGAGAACAAGAACCAAGGCGAAACATTAAATTCTCGTGGAGAAGCACCCAAGTGCCGAGGGAAAATGCTAAAATGTTCAGATAAAATTGATGGTTCTAATGCAGAATGCTTAACAGGCAAAAGCAAAAGTGCAGAGCTGAAGAGCTTCAAACTGCGTGGCTGAACAGAGGGGCCCTGGAAGGAGTCAAATTAATCCTTTTCTTTGAAACTAAGTTTTGGGGGAAACTGATGTTACGATTCAATCTGGGTTTGATTGATGGTCTTCTTATGGCAACATGAAAGGATTTATTGGTGTTCTGGGACAAAGGGGATACTTCTACCAAAGCATAAGATAGCAGCGGTTTTTCTACCACAGAAGGGTGCTGGGTTTATACTTCAGAGAAAAGTTTTGTGAGGGGTGCCGAATTTTTCATACAGTATTTTCACTGTATGAAGTTAAAAGGAGGAAATTATTTTGGTAAAAATTCTCTGTGTGAGACTTGAAGTCCACAAAATCCTACCCAAGGACACAACATGCCTTAAGACCAAAGACTCATTTAGTAGCTGTATGACGTTTGCCATTTTATAGGATACGAATCCTACCGTTAAGGATCTGCAGGGAAGGTCACCCTGACTTACACCCACTCGGTTGCATTCCTGTAGCGGGAGTGCATGGTAATTCAATAAAAGGGACTTGGTTTTAGTACAGTCAAAGTGTCTGGATTCTTCAGTATTCAGTGAACTGAATATTCATGTGGTTTTTGTCGGTATGTCTTTATTTTAAAAGTAGCAAGGAGTCTATAAGAGAGATGGCGTCCTGTGGCTGGTTGCTGAAGGGAAATGAAGTGCAAGCTTTAGCAGGACAGAAGACGCTCCCCTTCTAGCTTATTTTCAAGCAAAATGTGATGAAACTGTAGAATAGAGGAGATGGGTATAAAATTCACAGACTCAACTCAAGCCTAAGTAAACTTATCTCACTGTAATGATGGTTGAAGAACCAGAGGGATGACAATTTGTGTGTGAAATCGTATTTATGGAAAAGAATGCCCATTTGTCATGGTTCAGTGCACCTTGAAAGAGAACCCTGTACATGCTATATGTGTGTTGCCCACGGAGTCGGTAAGATGCTGTTTAACTCCCTGCCTTTATTTTTGTTAGAAATAGCTCTGTTCACAGTTGTATTAATTGGTTTGTGTTGGGATGGACTTGGACTGCCAGCGATAGTTGCAGAGCTTTTCTATAAAGATAAGGGCTTTAGTACAATTTTGAGATGGTTTACTCTTTTCTGTTAGTTTATGAGTTTTTACAGTTCTGATTAGTCTGTCAGGTATCAGGATGACATAAACACTACCTCAGCTGGTGAGACCAGTGCTGTTTCACTTTTCCTCACCTGTTTGTTCAGATAGCAAATGACACATGCATCTGGAGTCTACTGTTATCTTGTGTTCTGTGCAGATTCTGACAGAACACAGAAGCATGCATTTTGCTCACTGATTCAATATGAAATATCAAAACTATATTTTCATTACCATCTTCTACAATGTCATCTTCATGGAATGAGAGGAGTGATGCCTAGTGCAAGGTTTTAAAATGTTCAGAGGCTAAATCACGCATAGGCGTGTGGAAGGATCCCTCGGCTTGGAAAAGAATGGTCTTGAAGCAGCCAAAATTCTCCCTTCAGCCTTCAAGAGTTTGCAGCATTGGTCTGTAGCACTGAACACATTGTAGCTCCATAGGCACTGGAAATTTCTGGGAGCATTACTGGAGATTGAGAACAAATTCTGTACATGATCCAAGTCTCTCTTGGGCAAATGCAGCATGCTGGAAACTTGGGAAGA
>NW_010407601.1:0-21767 GCF_000710305.1 Buceros rhinoceros silvestris | reverse complement strand
AGCGTACGTTATGTAAGCAGGCTCAGCTTCACAGCCCATTTAGAAAAAAATGACATTTTGCTTCCCAGAATGAGATCTGGGTAAAGAAATTTTGTCTTGATCAAATGCAGCAGCTGTTGCAGTTTATATTCAAGTGTGATGCAAATCAAGCCCTCATTTCTGCTCCGTTCCATTCTGCCCAAAGAGGGAACTGTTGCTGTTCTCTTTTTTCAGGGAACTGGCCTGTGGTTTGACCCCAATAATTACAAATTATTAAAAAAAAACAAATTATACAAGTTCTGGCATATTGTAATGACACATGTAAGCAATTTAAAAATACTGAAGTGATGAATCTGTCCTGTAACAGTCAGCTGCAGAGTACTTACCGCTGGAGTATGTTAAACCATTTAAATATTCCAACCATCAGGTACAACAGATCTTGTACTAATTCATTATGAAAACAGCAATTTCATTTAATCATTTATTAGCTATTTATAAGGTGTCTGCATGTTAAGAATGCATACAGATTGTTGTTCAACCTGGCGACCAGTATAATGATTGCATAAGTGTCAGCCCTGCGTACGCGCTAATGATTTTTTTGGTGATCATTGTTCTCAACTACTAGTTACCCGCACGGCTCTATGGTTCTGAGACAGGTATGTGTAACAGGGTAAACGAGTCTTTGACCACCTAAGAGGGGGGAAAAAGAGCCCCAGCAGATTGCACAGAACAATACTCAAATTTTAAGGCATTCATTACTCGTTTCTGTTTACTTCGCACTGTCGCAGTAAAGTCAGTGAAGCAGGTGCCCAGAAACACTGTAAAATCTCTGTCCTTAGAGGTTTTTCAAGATCCAGCTGGCCAAAGCCTGAAGCAATCTGGGCTGAATTCAGCACTGACACATGTCTGCACAGGAGATTGGACTACAGCCCTTCAAGGGCGCTTCCAAAGTGAAGGAGTCAGTGACTTCCTGTGAAGTCACAGTGGGGAACTAAGCAGAACGCTTAGTTATCTGTTACGTGTGCAAAGTTGTTAAAGTTAATTTTAGTGTAGAATACAATGCTGGACTGTGATTAAAAAGGAAACAAATCTAGAGGAAGCAAAAGGTGCAATACTCTGTCATTCTACATTGGTTTATCTTAATGATTGGTGGTTTTCCACACTGCTGCAGAACTTTAGTTTTTTATGTGAATGACACGTGAGTTTCAGCTTCCCCGTTGTGATAATGAGCTCTGTTGCTGGGTCTTACTTACTGTACTGTAGGTGTAGGGTACCACAGGATGCAACTCTTACTAGCAGGATACTCTTTGTTACATATCTTTCATACGTATCTGAATCATCTTACTTATCTGATGATTAAAGCTTTGAGAACCTTAATCAAGAATTTGCCACCAAAGTTAAAAATATCTGAGAATTTAGGCTACCAAATCCTGGAGCATGACTCTTATCTTATGTCCTATAAATATTTACTATTTTGGCAATAGCAGTGTGTATCTTTCACAAATTGCAAAGCTTGAGCTCTAAATAGCTTTACAGCATAATGTAAAATGCTAATGCTAACAATGCATGTAAAAATGTGCAAAAGCAAACGCACAGCCATCGTGCTAAATGCAGCTGCTCAGGTCCAAAGGAGCCTCTCCCGTGCCTGGTGCCATGCTCCTCTGCCTGCTGCATTCACCAGGAATTGCACTAAATCATGTGCAGATAGATTGAATATGACTTTTCAAATTCTTACTAACAGGATTATTTATCATGTCTGCTCTCACTCCTAAAATGATTTTGTCAAGACTGGAAGAGACCTTGTAGGTCCTAACAATCTTGAACATTGCTGCTGCAAACACCTGACTATCTAGTCCTTCTCATCTATGTGTTTACAGACAATTGAAATCTTACAAAGAGTGTGGGAAAGAGATTAGATTTTGTTGCAAATAATTTCCTCACACACTTCATAACTTCCATTGTTTATTTTCCCTTTTATTATCCCCTGAGTAGATAAATATAAAAATTCCTCTTGCCAGCAAAGAGTTGATAAACTACTGAAGATTTCAAAACTCCAGCAGATTCCCGTAGTGATACATCACTTTGTTCTTTCAATTTTAAACTCTTAGATGCAAATATTTAGTGCAGAGGTATTTAAGGTGAGCTACACCATATGTTTCACAGACTGACACAGACAGTCAAAACGTGAATGGTTCATGGAGAGATTTGGTATTGTTTGTGATGCTGCATGCAAGTCACCGGCTTCGCTCTCTTATATTGCCATTTTAGTTAAAACTGAGGCTACGCTTTGTTTTCAATTTCTACGTTAATGGATTCCTGTTGTCTTCATCTGACCTAAGGATACTTGCCTACACATAGGAGATATATATTTTTTAAATTATTGTATTTTCAATTGTGAGAGTGAAATCTCCCTCTCTAGGCACTTCAAACTGAAAAAAAGAAGTTTGTTTAAAAGAAAAACAACAACAAAAGTCAGCACCTGATAAAATTGAATGGGAAATAAGGAACACTGTGAAAAGCCAGAATCTGAAGTCTCACATCAGTACCTGTGGGCGTGCAATAACGTGCCACAATATGGCATTCAATCAAAATTAATAGTGTTTAAACAACAGTGAGTGAGCATAAAGTCTTTCAGGGATTAATGACAGAGAACCTGCTAGCTCTCAGGAATCAAGAGAACTCATCTGGCTATTAATTGCCAGGAATACCTGCGACCTTCATTGCTATTGTCACTTGAAACTGATGGAGAAAATGTAGAGATTCTTTTTGCATAACAAATATTCATCTGCTGTTTATCCATTTTTTCTGTGTTTGTTCCTATCACCTAAATATGTTTCCGAAATTAGAAAGGAGGAAGGAAATTATCCAGAATTATCTACAAGGGCTTGTATAAAGTACTGCTTGTGCTGCTGCCTAGAAGAAACGTGCCAGTAACAGGCATCACAAACTGAACTACCAAAACCAGCAGAAAACCAAGAAGAACTCAGCAATGGTAACACCAAACAGACAAAGGACAGCAAATAAGGAAAATAAAGGTTCATAAAAATATTTGTCTGTCAACTTGCCTGGCACCCCAAAGAGAGCCTTTCTAGAGAAGCCACGTCATTTTCCATACATTTTTGTACTCTAAAAATAACGTTGGATATGAACACAGGTAGTCTGCTTGTCTTTCCGTTTATGCTCTTTTAATACCACTGCACTTATACTGACTTAAATGAAATCACATCCTGATGAAATATGAAATTAAACTGCCTTTAACGTTAATTGGTGTAACATTAACTTCCAGAAGCCCATTACCTGAAGTTTAGGGTAAACTGTTCCGTGGTTATATGACTGCAGTGATGAAAATCGTGTAAGGAAAACCACAGAACGCTGAGTGCTGGGATCCTCAGTGGAGGATGTGTCAGACCATTTCAAAGCAGTAGAACTGGCAACCAGAGTGCAATCCGGTTTCAGTAAGCACGGAAGCCAGTAAGCCAAGTTATGATCTTGTATTCTTTACAAAGCAAATCAAAGAGAAGAGGAATGACTTTTGTTAGTTTAACAGCCCTTGGCAGGCTCTTACTTCCATAGTGCCGCCTGATTGTGTGGTACCATGTGAATATCCTTTTATATGCCACTAACAAAATAATCTTCCTAAATGCCTTTTGAATTTGTGCTTAACCATGATGATTTGCATGAACATAGAAAAGGAAATGAGCAACCTTTAAACCAAAAATCTATATTCTTAGAATTTGCTACTCATGCGTAGTTTTATGCATGGAATTCCCATTAAGATTACTGGAAAATTTACCTATAAATCTGCCATCATGGAAGAATGACTAGATTCCCAATGTTTTATGAGAAATAAGAAGACTATATCTTGCTTTTCAATTGTCAGTTAATGCCAATGAGAAATGTGTGCAACTGCACTCTTGTATGTTTAAATTGACCAAAAGGTTTGTATGAAGCTGGTTTGAAAGCTAGTTGGATAAAAATCCATGAGTTATTCATGTCTCAGAGGAAATACTTTTTGGTTTGACTTCAGCTTCAGCCCCTGAATAATTTTTATGTTTTATTTTCCTGCAGAAAAAACACCTTTAATAAGAATGCAAATACTTGTGAATGTGTGTAAAGTAGATTATTTGCATGAGTATCAAGTAAAATTAAAATCCTGTTTTCCCAATAAAATATAACCATTTAGATAACAAGACTTTGTTTTTTTAAGGCTGTGTCTCAATTTAAGTTCTACCTTCTGTTAAAACTAACAGTTAATCTGAATGTGGTCTCAGTTGCATAAGTGTGATGTAGCAGAAAGTCCCATTCCTATTTAAATGAAAATACATAGCAACTTCAACCCACCCAACTGCAAAATGTCCCGCACCCGCGCTTCGTCTTCTGTTTCTAGGGCAGCAGTGCAGAATAATTTATTTCAAGTTTTGTCCCTCCTCTCTAACTTGTGGCAAACATTTGGTGCATCGTTTTGCCAGATACATTATAGCAGAGGACTCGAATTAATAGAGGCGTCTTAGTGTGGCAGTGCTGAACAGCTCGGAGAAAGACCTGCTTGTTTAGGGAGAGCTGCTGTACAGTACTATACTGTGCACTATACACTGTGCAGCTGCTTACATCTATATGGTAAATCTCAGCAAGGGTACAAGGAATAAAGCAAGAAGAATACTGAGAAACAGTTATTGAGATTGCAGGACTGGAGCATGAATGGCTGTATTTTTTATCTGGGAGAATTAGAAAAATCTTCGTTGTTTGCTGCATGGTCTTTTGGCCTGAAGAATCTAGGAATATAAAGCGAGTGCAATGAATGATTATTTATTCCTGGATATCAGGTATGAAGTGAAAAGATATGTGATTTCTGTGTTTTTCTGTTCCTGACATGAAAAGAATTACTATGGGTTCCATAATTCTGTAGTGTTATATCCTTAGCAGTTTCAAAAGGAAAAAAAAAAACAAAACAGAAAAGAAAAAAAATCTAGAAGACGATACTATGTTTTAGTACAAAATTTGCCCTTTCTTTGTATAGGTATCTCCAAGTTCAAAGAAAATACTGGCAAAACAGGGTTTTGATTTTTTGGCTACTTCCACATTGGCAATACACAACTGCCTGAAACCTCCCCAATAACATCACAGAAACTCTTAGAAATGTGTGAATTTAGGTTCCATCTTGTAGTAGCAGTGTTTCAGCGCAGCATTTTTGTCGGTAAAGGATGAGGCACTTGCAGTGCTATCATTTTTATGCAGAGTGATCCTATTTTTTGACATCTACTGATAATTTGAACTAATGCCTTGTGAAAGGGCGTTTTCTTTTATGAACTTCTTAAGTGCGTTTGTTACTTCGCTATCAAAGGGGTCACTCTGATTTATAAGCGCTAAGCACACAAGGCAGACATAAGGCAGGATGAGTGTTCCTGTGTGAATACTGAAATGTTGGAGATAGTGAAGGATGTGCCATCAGTTTCAGCTGCCAGCTGACTGATGAACTACCTTTTTGCTGTTATTTTCATCACTTGAAGCTAGTTTTCATTAAATATCATGCTTCTGATATCACATATTTTCCATAAATTGTCAGGCACAGAGACCCAAACACTTTGCTACTTTTGCATTCCTGTATTCAGCTTTGATATATGTTTGACATTGTTTGGGAAGATATTTTACATACAGTTGTTATTGACTGTTTTCCACGCAGACGAACTACAGACTGCACAGAAGAGAACCTGCTGATACTTGAAACTATAGAGTTCTTCCCAGATTTCAGATTCCTGGTGTAGCTTCTGGTATGTTATTGCTCAGATCCATCTGGCTGTAGTAGATGACAGGAACATCCAGGGGCGCTTTTGTCCATTGCTCTTACGTGACGTGTTAGTATATCTGAGTTTGTCAGTTCTGAATTGCCCTGGGCAGGACATCGAGGAATGTCTTCAAGAATTCTAGGCTCTTGTTAGGAGAGTAAGAGAGTTTGATCGTCACAAACATCTTTATTTTTACTATTTCAGTTAATGCCTAATGCCTCCTGCCTGCATTTTCTTGACTTTTTAATTACCCTTAGTTCTGTTTCGCCTATAAATGTGGGACTGAGCCATTAAATTTACAGCAAAAAAGCACTCCAGATTAAAAAGAAGAAAAGAGAAAATGTAATTGGTATAAAAGTTGTATAAATGAAGTTTCTTAGTATTTTTCTTTAAATAATGAATTATTCAATATTTTGGTGTTAATAATTTAACAGAACCCAAAGTAAGATACCAGCAGGATGCATGTGGGATGGGTGGTAGTTCAAGCTTGATCTAAAAGGCTTGCCTTTGTATTGAAGTTGGGTTGAAGCTTTGATCTATTTATAATGAGTATTCTAAGGGTTTACTAATTATTTTAAACCTGAAGAGAATCTCATAGTCCATTTTGCAGTTGGAAGGGAACCAAAAATAAACCTTGCTGGAAGGTAAAGGCAGAAAGTCATGAAGTTCTGGCCTGTTTTTTAAAGTTAAAGCACGACCGCCTACTGGCTATAATTTCTGATAAGTTTTGGGGGAAAAAAATGTATTTTCTGTCTCCTTTTTTCATTCTGTAGCATAAGGAAATTTTCTGAGGTACTTGTAACTTTTTCTAGAGATATGGCATCCTTTATACATTCCATCCCTTTAAAAAGTTTGTAGCCATAAAGTAAAAAAAAATTTGTTCTGTTTTCTTTGGAATTTTATTTAGATGAAATGTGTATCAGTTTCAGTTACCTACCACATTTAATCCACTAACACACTAATTTATCTAACATACTTGTTTATGAAAAATTGTGGAACGGTAATCTATATATCAAGGGAAACTAGAAAACGTTCACAAATACAACTTTAAAAATAAATCTGAATTCATCACTGCTTAGACCATTGCTCATGATTTGAAAGGTTTTTTTGGAAACCAGATCCTTTGCCTGATCCACATTTAATTCCATCTTTCAAGGCAATATGCTGCTTCCACTTTGCTACATTTTCACTGTACAATGATTTTGTCCTACCTCAGTGGAAAACCTTTCAGTTTTTCAGATACGCAGAACACAAATGGATTTTCCTAAGATGACCATTGTGAAGCCGCAGTGACAGTGGTCATGTGGATGTAGCAGCTACAGCTACACGCACTGCAGCATGTCGGCTGTGCGGCTGCAATAGCTGGAAATTGTCATTGTGTTTGAGGGTTCATGTCAGTATTC
The DNA here is from genome assembly GCF_000710305.1 of Buceros rhinoceros silvestris. Taxonomy (NCBI): domain Eukaryota; kingdom Metazoa; phylum Chordata; class Aves; order Bucerotiformes; family Bucerotidae; genus Buceros; species Buceros rhinoceros. The sequence goes on along the minus strand of NW_010407601.1, from coordinate 14,602 downwards.
CTCAGCACTGGTATCAAGGTGAGGGAATTATCTGTATTTGCCTCACAGAAAGCAGAAATTCATATAAAACAGCTCTGTAGATTCTGGCTTTGAATAGTCACCTTAAAGTAGTGGACAGCGTTTGTGCCACGCAGACGTTAACTTACTTGATGGTGAGGGTGAATACTTGCTCTCGCTGAAAACACATACCCTCATAACAAATGCTGAACTCTGAGCATGGTGTGCTTCACCGTCGTATTGAGAGGTATTTACGTCATGGGAGAAATATATTTTTTCCATTTCCTAGGAAATTTTCCAGTTTTCAATGGGTGCTGACTAGTTCAATGAATCTGTATTACGTCCAAATACTTCCTTTTTTTCCCATTGAATCAGTATTTGGGATTAAAGGTGAACCTCTTTTCATGGTTCAAATAATTTTCATTAGCAGAAAGGAAAAACATGCCAAATAAGCCTGGTACTGCGAAGAATTATTTAAAATAGTTCTGAGGAGCAATTTTTGCCTTTTCAATTATGCAAATGCTCATCAGGTTTTTATCTGTGGTTGATATTAAAAAACTGACACAGACTTCTTGACCAGATGCAAATGTAATAGCTGTGAAGTTTTTTTTATACCTTTACCCTGGCACAAGATTAAAGCAATGAAAGTACTGCATTCCACAAATCAAGCTCACACTTATACCTGTATCTTATCCTTGCGATTAAATTTTTATGGAATCACAGAATAATTCACATAGGAAGGAGCCTTGGGAGTTTCTAGTCCTACCTCCTCCTGCTCAGAGCAATATCAGCACTGAGTTCAGATCGGGTTGCTTTAGGCTTTGTCCACTCAGGTCTTACCTGCACAGAGAGATTCCACAGCCTCTCTGGGCTACCTGCTCCACTGATTAATTATCCCAAGTGATTTTTTTTTTTTTCAATTTGCCATGATATCCAGTCAGAATCTTCCCCACTTCAGTTTATAAGCCTGCCTCTTGTTATCTCACTGTGCACCTTAGAAAAGGGCCTTGTCTTGGCTTTGTCCTCCTGGGATTTCTTCCATGCCGGTAGTTCCTTTCCTCCTTGAACGTTGTGTCTTTAGGCACTGAGACCTCTTCCCTAAAGACAGAGGCAGAGAGGTGAAATTTCTATTCTCTGTCTTCACTTTCATGTCCTGTGTGTGTCCTTTTCATACTGGAGCTCAGTCATGAGTTCCCTGTGAAACCAAGGACGTCTCCTGGAGTGTCCACCTCTTTTCCTGGGTTGTCGGAATGGAGTGTTCTCCTTGCAGAAGGTTGCCCTTAAGGGTCTGCCAGCTCTCTTGAGCTCCTTTTCCTTTCAGAGCTGCCTCTCACAGGATCTCACCCACCCAAAAGAAATCCCTGCCTAAGCTGGGTCTGTGCTCTGACCGTCTGTACTCTGCTACTTGCCTTCCTTTGTCCCCTCAGGACCTTGACTGAATGTCACTAGTTCACGGTCACTACAGCAAGGCTGCCACTGATTATCACATATCTGCCTGGCCTTCTCCATGACCAGCAGATGCAGTAATCCTGGTAATTCGGTATGACAGTCGCTGTTTGGCTCTGCCAGCTTGGGAGCCAGAAGGATACTATTAATTTACTTCTTTAAGGGCTAATCACAGAGCTTGATTATCCACCCAGCTTTTCAAAGAGCACCCTAGATCTAGGGAACCTGGTTGTAAGAAGATCCCTCGTCCATGCTGCAGAAACATCTGGAAATGGTCCTTCTGCAATAACTTTGTTTAATTTCCATTACTAAAGTTGTTATAAGTTAAAAATCAGAGTAGCCTTACTTAAAAGAGAAAGATGAGTTTTTCAAAGAAACTGAGAGTACCATCATAAAAATAAATATGGTGAAATTTTTAAATAGCTGAATAACCATGTTTACCATTATGCTTTTTTTCTAGACTACTATAACTCATCAAAAAATATATAGGAATCTTAACTGACATACTTGTTGAACTAGACACATTTTCCCAAGTTCAGTGAGGTGCAGCTATTTTCTGGTAATTAATTACTAATTGTTCATTTAAGAATTTTTCACTGGGACCGAGATGGAGCGGATAATGAGACTGCCTGTTACAAATTCAAATCTAGATCTAAGTGGAAAGTATACAAAAAAGAGTATTAGCATTAGACCTAACCGATCACTTAATTATCTGTGTCAGGTAACAAGCTGAGAATGACAAAGATCTTCAACTCTTCACTCACAGGAGTTCACTTCCAGGGTGCTGTATTTTAAAGCCCTGTAACACATACACTGAGCCCATGGCTAGTCATGACTGCAAGTAGAGTTACTCATTATCATCAAATTTAGCATTTGGGGGGACAAAATTTGTAATGCCATCATATCAGAGACAATTTGTGCCATATATACATCAGAATTTTTGTTATGCAAATATCTTGGGCTGATACAACATCACAAATACCGTAACAGTGAATCTCTCACAACGTGAAAATCAACATTGACTGCAGTCAAACTGGGGCAGTGTAAGTCTTGTCCAAGTCAATAGAAGGTCAATACAAATCAAAATAATATAGAACCTGGCTGTACTGTTCTTTAAAATTAATTGTATCTCTATGCCATTGGCTTTATTTGGATTATAATGAGGTAGGCTTTGGTTTGGTTTGTTTAAAATATTTTTGTCTAAAAACCAGGAAGGTGATGGAAGAAGGGGGGTCCTATTTTACTCTAATGAAAAAAAAAGTTTATTTTCTTTCATTCATTTGCCCCCATCCTTTCAGTTTTACCGAAGTCAGTGGAAAAGGAGATTTTTTCAGCCTATAGAATCCTGTCTGAATGACATGTAACCAGAAACCATGTAAGATAAACTGTAGTGCTGAATAGTCATAGTTTACTGTGTAAAAACATACTTAATTCTAATTTATCATGATTAATTCTAGAACTTACTGGTGAATCCAGACATGCTGTAGTAATCTACTAGCTCAGAAATATACTATAAATCTGAGTTTTTCTTCCCTGCTCCTTCTTTTGCCACCATGGTTGGCATGTAGAAAGGGACGTGTCTTGTACCTTGAACACAGTTTGCTTGGGGTGGTGGTAATTTGGGTCTGAACACTGATTAAATACGTGGTTTACAGAGGATACCAGTTGCTAGGGCATATGCCAACTGGCTATTCAAAACACATTTAGCTGTTTGAAGTGTTTTAATTTGATCTTTTAAGCCACATGTGTATCTGTTACCATATACTGTGTTCTAGTACAACAGGAATTTTCCATAGCAATATATGAAAAATATTTCAGTGTTTATTATCTGTCTCAAGACAAGAACACATTCATTCACATTAAAAAAAGAAAAAACCAAACAAAACCAACCCAAACATATTTTCCCACCACAGCTTAAACACATACTGGCAACACAGAATACATACAGGGAGGGTTTTTTGGGTTTTTTTTTTTTTTTTTTTTTTTTTTTTTTTTTTTTTTGATGAACACAAGATTTCATGTGTTCATTTAGTGAGCATGATCTTTTAAAAGCAGGAAATTCAGAAAGAATTGAGGTTTATTTCTCATTATTTAACATAAGTAAAAATAATTGTATGTAACAGCAAAATGAAAAAAAAGAAGAGAGATGCTTATGTACCAGCAAGGACTGAAAGTGTAAGCAATGTATAGAAATAGCTTTCAAACACCCAGGCTGCTTTCTCTCAGTATTTACCATGTTTAGGCTCCCTGAAGACTGCCTTAATTAGTTTTCTCCCTTACAAGTAATTATGAGCACCTGTAATTTAAAAAAATATTTGTATCTGAGATATGATCCCTTGGGTTTTTTTCTTTTAGAACCTTCCTCATTTGCTCTTAGAAGTTCTTTTCCACTAACTCCTACTCTTGGGATACTTTAAATGGAATGAAATGTTCCACTTCAATTACTTTTAAAACCAGATGAGACCTGAAACAGCACTGACAGTGTTTTTCCTCCCCGTGGTCACCGTGGAGCGAATGTCATAGGTTCAGGATAGCTGATTACTGCCCACTGGGACAAGGAGGTAAGAGAGGTCTACATAGGGTACAGTCAGATCAAGGGTAGCCTTGCGAGGGTTTCACATGGTTTACATGGGAAGATTTCATAGCAGATGGCAACAACGTATGGGTCTGTATTAATTGACTCCATGGCTCACTCCACCATGGCCATATGTTTTAAAATGATTATAATGTAGCCAGAAATGCTGAAAAATGGCTGCACAGAAACTGCCTTGTTCTGGACCCTTGGATGAGAGCCTTGTGGTACGGAGTATCTAGCTGGTGTCTTGGTGTCCTTGTCCCAGGATGGAACTCCGTCCTGGGGGCAGCTCTTAGTAGCTATTGAGTGACAGAGTTATGGATTTTATAAGTAGCTGGATGATTTTTGTTCAGGGATGGTAAGTAAGTCAGCACTTTGTATTTTCTCACTGTTCTGTTCCACCCTTGCTCAAAATAGACTATCGCTCTTTGGGAGTTACGCAATACCATAAACCAGAAGATACTTCAGACACAGAAAAGCCCCACATTATGTTCCTCTACTCTTCCTTCTGCTCTGATGTGTAGCAGGTCAAATTCTACAAAAATAATTCTTCCATACCTGAATGTTTGGCATTAGCTTTAAGCTGAAAGATTTCCTCAAAAAGAATTATTTAATAGTAATTTTGCTTAATGCGAGAAACAGACAGGATGAGCCACGAAGTCTACGAAGAATTGCCCATTAATTTGACAAACCTAAACCGCTGACTATCTGAGAAAAGAATTTGATTCAGTTTTTATTCTAACACTGTATTGATCTTAGAATGATCTTAGCATTCATCTCGGAACAGAAGACCAGTGATTAAATTTTGTGTGTTTTCTTTTTCGTAAGATATTTCACAATTTCTCTGCACACTGAATCGCCAATACAATCTGATGAAAGTACTTCTTCATATATGCAAATTCTCAGTGATGGATAAAAATCACTGAAACCAATTTGGTTTAAAAAGCAGTTTGGTTTAAAGGTTGTCAGATACAGGCCATACCCCTAAATTCACATGAGAGTTAGTAAGTGTCCTTAGAGGATAGAGACGTGCAGCCTTACGACTTTCAACCAGAGGGTAACATATAAAGCACAGGACCTAGAAAGTCTTCCCAGGCTGTGGACAAAATGTCCATGATGGGAATTTTCTCAGTTCGCACTGATAAGGAATTCAGACTTCTCCGCTTTTGGATCTTCCCTTGGCAGAAAGAAATGCCAGTTCCACAAGCTCACAGGAAACATGTGCTGGCCTGATCTTCAGCCAGGCTGACTGACCAGGAGCCAACGGCTCCTGTTGTACAACTTAGAAGAAACCTGACTGCCTCTAATTTTCGTTTTCATCCCTCCTTTAATCACTGTTAATCACTCCTTTAATCACTGACAGTGGAGACACTATCTTCTTGAAGGGCAAAAACATCCACTGTTTTTAAGCTATAGCAGTTTCAGAATTTCTCTGCCTTCTATAACACATTAATACCCAACTAAGAAAAGGTTAATTAGTACTCAACCAAGAAGTACAATATGCTTCAGAATTCCCTTCCTCTATCCTGTCATGCAAATACTTTACAAGAACAGGGATGGAATAAAGCTATTTATATCAGCCCTGTGCTTGGCTCAGAAATTACCTGTAGAGGAAGGTCTTTTTGAGGAGCAGTGCCCATTCCCTTTAAGACCCCTTAACGTGTTCTGGGCATCACCTTGTTAAAAAGCCTGCATTCAAACAAAGAGGAGCTGATCTAGATTTCTCAACAAGAATAAAAATGAAAGCAATCACTGGCTTTTCAAAACTTGCAATGGTCTTGGCTGGATGTGCTCACCTTGTAATTGTGTTTTCCCCAAGAGCCTTTCTCCCGAAGAAGAGGTTGGGATGCTATTGTAATGTCACATCTGACTCACTGGTACAGTTGCTATTAAAAGTTCGCAGCTGTAATTAGGAGAGAATTTTGAAGCTGCAGTGTTGTATTGTCAGTTGTAACAGCTTTTAATTATCTTATATTTTTCTTTAAAGCGATCAGCTTTGCAAAAGTTGAATGTGCTTTTATCATTTTTACTCTGGAAATGAGCTGACACATTTAATATAATTTAGATAGAAATACTGTTGCTGCAGAAAACAATTGGAATCTGTGAACTTTTTAAAGGATTTTGAACACAGGAGACAGCCATAGTGCTTAGAGGGATTTTGCCATCATCCAATTAAAATAGTCCTCCATTCTCTCTAATACCATTCTATCTGGTTTTAAAATGCGTAAGACTAATTACATTACCCCACAGAGGCTTGCATGGCTAATACTATTGGCTATTTCCTCAAATAGAAGAATTATAAATGATTAACCACTTTGCAAATAATACCAGCGTTCCTGCTGCCGCACTAGATTTGGTACAGAGATGTCCTGTCATTTTTACCCTCCCCTTGCAGCTCTATATAGTACTCGAGCTTAGAAGAGATGCCAGTGTTGAAACGGCAATGGCCCGTTCCATTGTCCCTCCAGCCTCCTTTAGTCCATCGGGAGACCAAAACCTTTTGTTGCTATTTCTAATCTGGTCTTATGCTGAGGATGGAAAGAATAAAGACAGAGCCTTGTAGATTAGCCTTATAATAGGACAAGCCTTGTTATGCGTGACTTCACTCCCTTGAAGTCCCTTCACTTGAATCAGGAAAAAAAAAAGTAGTTTTCCAGGGAAGGACCCTGGTTCTCAAGGACCTGACAGAATGCCGTTGGTGTAGGATCTACTTGTGAAAAAAAGCCTGGGTTAGCAGGCTGTGCTGTGGCATGCGGCAGGCTAGAAGGGTAGATGCAGCTAAGGAAATACTGTTCAGTATTGTCATTTTTGGCAGGCAGTGTCTTTGTCAATATGCATGAGCACTCTGATGAATGAGGGAACCTGTCACCCAAGGGATGTTACACATTGATGACAACAACCAGTCACAGGTCCTCTAACATGCAGCTAGATTAAGTTCTTTTACAGTTGTCACTCTGAAAGAAGGAAAATTGCCAGGCAGCAAAGGACAAGCAGCAGTGGCAGTGCAGCCATTCCTGCAGCCAGGATTGACGTCTGCAGCCCTTGGATCCTGCTTCATAACTGACTCCTCAAGACTGGAAAAAGTGGAAATTCTGCTAGGTTCAGGAGCCTCAGCAAACCTGAAAATTAATCCTTGTATTATGATCCTGTCCCCTATATCCCCATTAGAGACCATTTTAGCTCATTCCGGGAATGCTGTCTTATCCCAGCATGTTGGTGTTAGATTGTATTGGTTTGCTAAATTTTAATTTCATGTATTTTACCACTCATATCTGACTAAAAATCCATCACGGGAGAGATTCATGGCCATGTCATGACCTGGTTCCTGTACTTTGTTTTTAATTATCGCTGATATTACTGTCTCTATCATACAGCCCCCAAATTCTTTGAGGCAGGGGCTAAAATTGGTTCAATTTGGGCTTTTTTTTTTTTTTCTGTTATTAATGTTTGAGTAGGGATGATGCCTTTGAAATGATAAAAGCAGAAGTAATCAGACAGGCAGGTATGGATGGGCATTCTCTGTCCTAATACACGACTAGTATCTATCAAGAGATGGGTAATAGAATGATAATGTTTCAGAAAGGAAAATTCTTTCTTCCTGTAAAACTCCAAAAATGTCACAAAATGCTACAGGGGAATTTTATTGTTGTGATTCTAAATGTTAGATTTGAAATTTGGCAAATGGGAGCTTTCATTACCACTGAAGGAAAGCTTATTTTCTTTCACACACATTGAGAATTTACTTCCTGTTCCAGGCAGGTCTAACACCTTAGAGTGATTTGTGCATATGTGTGTGTAAATATAAATGCCCATCAAAGTAAATCTCATCAGCAGTAAACACAGTGCAATCTAAAAGGCCTTGGACAGTATTGGATGCTTAGATGGTCATGGTCATGGTCATCTACAGAGTGTTTAGTATCTTGGGGAAAGCAAATCCCTAACTATTCCTTTCAGGGAGATTTGTAAATAGTGGGTGTGTTCTCTTCAATTTTGCTTTTATGCTTTAAAGAGGTTTATTTCATGGGATGCTTTTCATTGTTTCTTTTTCCTATAAGCAGTATATATACATCCGCCTATATATACACACACAGAATTCCCAAATAAGTTTACAAATTGTACCAGAAGATTTAGGATATTATGTTTTCCAGAGTAAATAGCTTTCTAAAAAATATTTAACTTGGACTTTAAGAGCACTGGATGAGATATCCAGTGTTGTGGGACCCTAAGTTCTGCTGAAGTTCAGGAGGACTAAAGCATTGGCTCTGACTAAACCATTTGTGATCTGACTTAGTCACGGAGACAAATTAGGATATTTGAAAATTAGTCTGTAGAATCTGAATAAGAAAATATTCTCAGTATCTTCTGATACCTTTGAACATCTCCTTTCCACAGGCGTAAAATCTCACTATTCCAAGGAAAGCACTAAGGGTGATTTAAGATTGAGTGAAGGAAGAAGTAGTCTTTTTTACTTTGAGGGACTATTGGCTGCTTCTTGAGATTATTGAATTTTCATTCCAGTACACAGGAAAGCAGTGTATCGCCAAGATGAAACAGAAAACTTAATAGGCTCTATATCTCTTGATGTTTATGGAAACTTTGCCAAAATCTTGAAAGAAACTGAACTGGACTCTAAAATACTGACACGAATGAAGTTAGGAGGAAATACCCCTTGTAACAGTACTACCAGATGTGTCATTCAGACTATTAAAATACTACATTATTTTTCATTCTATTAGATTAAATTAAAAATTACATATGTCCAAGAATAACGGAAAATCTTACTTGTAGAAAAAGACTGGTGTTTATTTTTTCAGCCATAAATTGAAATAATGGAAATCTTACAAGTAGCCTGATGTCTTACAAAGTTAGCTTTTAAATAAAATCATTTTATCTTTCTTAACAAGAAAAAGGTGAGCTTCTATTCCATATTTAAAATTTTTGCAGGAAACTGTCACAATCCTACTCGGGGAGGGGGGGAACTTAATTCTCTATTATATTTGCAGAGTAACATAGCAACACGATTTTGATATTCGGTCAACTAAGTGTACTGTTACCTGGTGCAGCACACTTCAGGTCGTTCCAGAGTACTTGTTGTTGTTAGGCACTAGGTGGCCTGCTTGCTAAAACATAGTCATGAAGACCTACACAAAGACAATTTGCAAAAGCACTGAGTCAGAAATAAGTAAATAAAAAGCATCTTTCATTTCTCATAGAGGATGATGCATTTAAAGCATCCGATGAAAAGTAACATATGCATGGAAATCTGTAGGTAGCACAGTCTACGTAAAAACATCTGAGCACATGATTGTTTTGTTCTTGTCTTGCGGACAGTATTTAGTTCCTCTCTGTTTGTTTACTTACTGAAGACCAGTAACTCATTCATACAGTGAAAACAGTCTTCTCTGACCCAGCAATGTCTTAACAGCACTGGCATGAAAAACTGTCTCACTCTATGTGACTCCTTTTTCCTTCCCGCTACCATAAAAGATCAAAGTTTCCCTCCAAAAGACAGGGTACTAACCTCTGTGTTCTCTAAATTGTAAGCGCTTGGTTCTCTTGAGGGAAGCGGTAGCGTTTGTTTTAGAAACATACTGGGTTATTGTATAATGCTCAGAAACATGAAAAGGGTCAGTATGATTGTTTCTAAGGAGCAAATGTAACAGCTAATGTTGAAGGCGTTAGCTGTACACATACACTCAGTCTGACTGCAGCAATCTGTAGAAAATAATAATTGAGAACAGTAAGGGAAGCAACACCTTGCTGGGTTTGGGTTTTTTTGTTTGTTTGTTTGGTTGGTTTTTTTTGGTTTAGTTTGGTTTTTAGTACCCGAAGGCTACATGTGACCTGTGGTCTTTGAGTATTGCAGCCCGAGTCCTGTGCTAGAGCAAACCATGCTAAACTGTATTTTTCAGCATTTGGTGTTTCATTTGTTGGCCTGTGACTCTTGTTAGTGCCAGTACAAGGAGATGAGTGTGACTTGAGGTGGTGTTTGGTTTGAGCTTTTGGACATTGATGTAAAAAAAAAAAGAATCAATGTATTTAAAATGTAAGGAAATTATCATTTCAATAACAAGCCTTCATTAAAAGTAGTTTTACTGTTCAATTGAATGGTTAAATAATTAACCACGGATTTGTTTCTATATGATTATTCACCTTCTTAATTTCAGGTCAAGTGCAAGACTAACGAGATGGCTGAAATTCTAATAACTATTTTATCTATCACTGTTAGAATTCCAAAATATTAGCAGTCAAGGAGAGTATAAAGCTTTCACTGTGGCACAGAGACCATGTGATTAGTGTATATCTGAACCAAGGAATGGATCATAATCTGCATTCCAGGCAACACTATTTTGGTCATCAGCTTGGAAATTCATCTTGCAGATATTTTTCAGCTGAATTCCCCTAATGTCTCTGTTACAAAACAAATAAATGAACAAACAACAGAGAGCCCCATTGCACTGATTTCTAATTGTATAACAAAGGGCATTGTGTGGCCAGTGTAATTACTTGTTTCGATTGCTCCTGAAATCTTAGGAATTTACACAACGGATTCAGATGACTGAGCATGTATTTCTAGGACAGAAAAGATACTTCAACCTAATACCCGTGTGCTTTAATCTGAGTAGGAGTAGAACACAACAGCAAGTACATGGCAGAATAGAGCATGTTCCATGACAATGTCTAATTATTTATTTTTTTCCATTGCATTCCAGTGGAGGAGGAACTACAAGAACTAGTATTTCTGTTGTTTGACCAAGAAATGTACGCCTCCATATTCCAGCCAAATCTGAGAACGAATCTCTTGAATTATCTTAAAGAGGTCAGACTTGGCAGTATCCCTCAGGTTACAGAGAATGATTCTCCAGTCAAAACAACGCAGCAGCCATCCACAGTGTGTGCTGAGGAGTAACACGCTCCTCAAACTCTGTCAAACAACAGAAAAAAAATCTGTGATACGTGGTGCACAATAAAAATAAATAAATAAATCTCCTAATGCCGGTGGTAGCAGCAGTAAACGAACTACTGACGATATACACACTTCTACTGACACTTTGAGAATCATCACTGTGAGACATCAGACTGCCTCTGGGAATTCTTCATCTCTGGGTACCAGCAAATAGATGTCATGTATTGCATCACATAAAGCACAGTGGCATTTTAGAGGCAAACTGACCTGCAAACATAAGACACCATATCACAGCTTTTTTATATATTGGTGTGTTTGAAAAAAATTCAAAACATCTTGTAATACTAATGACTAACATCATAAAGTTCCAGGAAAGTATTTCAGTAATGCTGTTAAACCTCCCGATATTTTGTTCCTAATGATTACGTCACAACAGAAGAGGTGTCTGCTTTCCAATACCACTGAACTGTCATGCTCCTATACCAGAATAGAACATTCTCTTTGGGAGATTTGCTCTGGGGCACGTAGTACATATTGCAGATAGTGCAATGCTGGAATTCTAACAGATTTTAGTAGCAGAACATCTTTTAGTAAACACAGGAGCTTTGAATTTTCTACATTCTGAGCATCTATTTTACTGGAAATCATTAGGAGTTCTGTCTGACAGTTACATTGGCAGAGGTTAAAGGTTTGAAATGTTATTATTTTCTCTAGTCAGTTAGTCACAAATCAGTATTTCTACTTCTTACACCAGCAATTGATGGAGCAGTTAATTTTATCACTGTTGTTCTTCTATCTTGTGAAGCAACATGTAATTATGTCCTTGTGACACTTGTGTTGATCTTGCTCAAGTCATTCAAAATAACTTCTGCGTATGAAGGAAAACATTCATTTTCTTGGTAGGTCTTAGATTTGGAGGCATAATTAGCTGATGTAAAAGAACAGTCTATCTGATGTGTTTTCCTGACATTTCTATTACAACACTAATACAAATGTCTAATTTCCAGAAAGAACCAAAAACTATTTGGTCATTTCTAGTTGACTGAAACAGGCAAAGCCACCAAAAGGTGAGGTATGACAAAACTTACAAACGAAACAGTATTTAATCTAATCCCTTTTTATTCAAAGCTTCTCTCTCTTGTGATTACTTCAGCTGATAGGCTGGTGTGCGTTGTGGTATTTTTTGTGCTCTTTTCTCTCTTTCTTGCATTTAAATAATAAGCCATTATCAAGTGGTGAAGTCACTCCATTTATATGCAAAATTATTTTTTTCACTTGGGTTTATGGAGCAGGGACAAGATTTTTATACAAAACAGAGGAAGAAGAATATACATCTATATGAAACTTGAATAATTGTTTACAATATTCCTTTAAGATTTTTTCCTCATTTAATTGCTAGTTTTGAGAACTAATGTTCTATTTCTTCATAAATGCTCTGTGCAGTGTACCAGTAATGATGAAACACATCATGAGCCCAGGATATTGTGTGAGAAAATGCACTTAAATGTGATTTGTAAAAGCTTTTCATGAACATCAGTGACCTTCAGGACTCTGATGTACAGATGCATCCTGTGCTCATTATTAATGGCATTATGACTTTTGCCCCACACTCCCTCCTTTCCAGAAAAACCTTTTGAAACTGTTCATCCTCTTGCACTGTGTCAGAAGAAGAAGAATGGATTGGAAATAATATCCCAAACTTTTCTGTTCCGCATTGCAACCCTGAGTCTATGTGACATCACCTGTGTCGGGTCATCACAGACAGCAGGCTGGCCACACCGAGTAAATGGGCATGCAGCTTTCTAGCTGGAAATATTTTTAATATTTTGTCCACATGACAAACCCCCTTTTATTTCATCCTAATTCTTGTCAGGTGGCAGCGAGGAGGCAGTGAAGAAATAGAAACGACGCATTTTCCATTATTTGATTACAGTCTGTGGAGTAGCTGTTGGATCTTCTATGGAGTTTATCATCTAAGCAAAACTTAAAAAATGAAGTTTTTGGAGATTCTGTTAAGCATCAGCTTTACCATGGCAGGCTTTGGTCAGGAGCATAGCGTGTTTTGATCTGGCCTGACATTTGTCATAGAATCTCCAATTAAGTATAGAATGCTCATGAGTTACAGACTATGCAAATATTTAATTAAGTTCTGTTGTTGAGATACATAGACTCTCTCACTTTACACTTTAGGCATTTGATTTCCAGAGCTATAGCTCTGGCAAATTTTGTAAACCCTACAGAAGATGCCACTAATTTCAGTGGGCTTTGAATCATTTTCACAGCAAATTGTTGCCCAGATGCTCCGCTTTTAAAGCCATATTTACTATATAGGTAAAACGAACTGTAAAGTACAGAGTCAGGCCCTGCACATCAAACCGCTATAACAGATTTTAAAGTATCCGCATAATTCTGTTTCATCCAATTCTGTGACTCTTTTTTACTGAGTATTTTTTGTACAAGCAGTCCTGCTGTCTTTTGGTAGCTGCTTTCTCCCAAGACTAAACAGCTCTGCTCCGTCATTTCCACTGGATAATTTAGTTTTCAATCCCCTTTCCAGAATCACTTTAGCGTAGTGCTCCTGGCACGGAATTTCAGTGCCTTGAGAAGGAGTGCACGTGTTTGCCATCTCCTCAGCACTTCGGGGATCTGTCAGGATGAGAGGTGCTATGCACTAGAGAGTTTTAGCAGAACAGTTAGATGATTCCAGTGTCATTTTGGTTTGGTTTTAAAGTAAGAGAAAAATACTTTACATTTTTGAGTATGTGAACTATAGAATTAAAGAAATATTTCTCTTATATTTCAGTAAGTCATGATACTTGTTCTAGTGAGATAAATTTCTTAAACATTTCCATGATTTCACCTTTCAGAAGTTGCTGTATCTTTGCTAGTCACACATATGCTCATATTGAGTTCAGTCCTACTCCGTCAGTATACAAAGGATTAAGTTAAACTTTGTGGCAATTCATGTGCAATTTGCTAGACAGCTTTTGTTTGACAGTTACATCAAATAATGTGGAAAAAATTTGCAGGAAGCACAGTATAAAGTAATTATTATTGTTATTGCTATCTTTAATTACTTGCACGGTATTGAACCAAAAGTCATTTCAAGCCACAGATGTGGTAAGGAGAGAATTCCTTCTTAGGGAGGAGGAATTAGGAGAACTGGAAGAACAACAGGCAATTAAAACTGAGTGGTGTCACAAGAAAATAATCAAATTAAACACTGAAAGTGATTGCATTTAAAATATATATTTTTCTATATTACAATATTGTAAGAGATAAATTCATGTCCTTAATAATGTAAGGGATGAATTAGTGAGGCTTGATCTTCATCCTTTTAACTATAACCAGCTGGGATCAAACTCTGCTGCTTTTGGGCTCCTGCTTAATAAATCACAAGAAACCTTCTATCAAACGGCTTTTCATTTTCTTTTATATACATTTATTTCCTGTGGTTGGTAGATGAAAAAGGGTGGTTCACTCCTTCCTCAGAGAAAATTTTTCCAAAGCCCCACTGTCAGCTCTTACTGCTGACACCCGACTCGGGCCACAGTTTGGACAGAACCTCTAGTGTTCATTGGTGTAAAAGTTTACCACGAAATACGGCCTCTCTGCCCAGGGGTCCTTCACCTGCAGAAGGCAGATGCACGCTCCGCTGCCCGGCTCCCAGCGGGCGG